>NW_024883657.1:0-59153 GCF_019059575.1 Amphibalanus amphitrite
GAGGAGAGAGAGAGAGGAGAGAGAGAGAGAGAGAGAGAGAGAGAGATGAGAGAGAGAGAGAGAGAGAGAGAGAGAGAGAGAGAGAGGAGAGAGAGAGAGAGAGAGAGAGAGAGAGAGCGAGAGAGAGAGAGAGAGAGAGAGAGAGAGAGAGAGAGAATTGTATTAACAGACTCGAAGTCCAATAACATGGTTGGCTCGTACATGAGCAAGGATCACTTGTCACTGAGATGACAGCTGACGGTCCCACATCCTTTTGTAGGGGGAATATGTATACAAATCACTACCGACAATTTGAGCAATTATACAGTTTTCCGACTTTTCGATGCGTTTAATAAAGCCATAGGCCGACTTCCTGAACATAATGTCAATTTCCTGCTATTCCCAAGTTGGTTTAGTTTCGGTATTTTCCTATGGTTTTGGTTGGTATTTACCATTTGGTTTGGTATCGGTATCCTGATTTTCTGTAATTGACATCACTAGTACCCATACAAGGAAGCGGTCATACGACTGCTCCATCTGCACGGTACGGTTCGCTGAACGGGGACACCTCAAGGCACACATGCGGACCCACACTGGGGAGCGGCCGTACGGCTGCTCCATCTGCAAGGCACGGTTCACTCAAGGGGCAAGTCTCACCTTACACATGCGTACTCACACGGGGGAGCGGCCGTACGGCTGCTCCATCTGCACGGCACGGTTCGCTCAACAGTCACACCTCAATACGCACATGCTATTGCTGACTCACACTGGGGAGCGGCCGTACGGCTGCTCACACTGCCAGGCCCGGTTCACTAACCGGTCACACCTTACCAAACACATGCGTACCCATGCGAAGTGCAACCGCACTGCTGCCACTTCTGTCTAACGTTTCAGCAGTTTGACGTAAAACTCGATTTTAACTGGTACACAGTTTTGAGAATTACACAGGTTTGACTGATGCGGTAAATGGCTTGATTGGCGAAATGCAATGGTGAAATATGCCGACAAGTGCATGACCGGCTGCCGTTGTACGTTAGTTATTGGTGTTATAGCTGTGATTCTCGTTTGTGAGCTTCGTAGCTACCAGTGTCATATCTGGTTTGTTTGTTCTTATCCAGTGTGATTCAGTGGTTGTGTTTTGCACTAGCCGCCTTAACCCGCGCCCCACTGGGGGGGGGGGAGGGGGCCGGGGCTATACATAGCTCTCCTCCCGTTTTTCTGCAATAACTTCCAAACCGCTTGACGTATCGACGCCAAACTTTCAGTAGTTTCGGCTGCATCAATTTGACACCTTGTGTCGAAAAATGAACTTCGTAGCTACTATAGGTCGGCCGGAAAGGACGTCAGAGTGACGTCATGTTCGGCCGATTTCGACGCAAAACATTGAACCACGGCAATCGCTCCCAAGAGCTCAGTTTTTAAGCTAGATCCAATTTATTTGCATGAAAGGACTCAGAATAGACTGCGCTATCAAACTGCTATCTCGGATTTTCAAAATTTTGAAAATTCCGAAAATTTTATATGAAATTCTAAATTTTTGTTTCTATAGTTTTCGATTTTTCGAAGCAAAAAAAAAAAAAAAAAACGGAACATATGTGATAGAACGCATTCTTTTGACTAGCTCTAGCAAGTTTTAGCTAATTATGTTCAAAAATGGCCAAGTTATACGCATTATTGCAAAAAAATTCTCAAATATTATTTTTTCAAATCAATTTTTCAGTACGTATTTGACATCGTGCACCAATATAAATAGCACCATCGTGTTCCTGAGCTCAAACTGCATCCAATACACACCTTTTTTTGTTGAAAAATTTTAACTTCAAAATTTGACCTTTTTGACCTGAAAGTGACCTGACCTAAGCTAAATTCGACTCAAAATGACCTCGAATAACACAGACGACATCAAATTCGAAATCTATGGCCTAAATGGACCATAAAACATGTGTCACGTGACCGACGCATGATAAAATATTTCCGTGACCTGTGATGACCTGACCCTGACCTGAAAATCAAAGTACAAGTTTGGTACCCTCAGGATATCTAGAGCATCTGTTCAGTGTTCACGAGTGTGTAAACCAAAAATGAGCCTGATATGACTTGTAAGGCGGCGGCCAGAGCCCAAAATGTGAAGAAGCAAAAATGCTAATAATTTTTTACTTTGACCTGACCTGTGACGTCATCAGTGACTTCGAGGTCAATTAAATTAGGTTCTTTCGACAGTTTTTTTTCCGGGGCTATCAGACGCCGTTTGAATTTTGACGATCGGCCCAGTAGTTTCGGAGTTTGGAGGGGGCTATGGAGAGCCCTCCCCCCACCCCCCAGTAGGGCGTGTTATACGCAGACCCCAGTGGTGCGCGGGTTAACCCGCGTGGGGCTGGGGTCTCCAGCCGAACGCGCGGGGCTGGGGGGGGGGGGTAAGTTTTACCCCCCCCCCCCCCCCCCTGTTATCTCCCGAACTAATGATCCGATTTGGAAAATTCAAACGCCAATCGAAAGATCTCATCACGAACAACTAAAAACATGTACTTAATTTTAAGTTTGAGGTCAAGGTCAAGGTCAGGTCAAGGGTACAAATTGCAAGTTCCTACAGTATCGGCCTTGCACCGTAGTTGCCGAAGAATGGAGTCATGGACTGAGACTGATCGCCCAAAACGTGTTCTTAGGCTACCAAGACAATATTCGTTGCATACAATATCATTCAGAGGTCAAGGTCAAGGTCAGGTCAGGTCAGGTCAGGTCACCAAAAACAAAATATAGAAAAGGGCATGTGCGACACATGTTTTATGGGTCATTTTACTCATAGAATTCAATAGGCACACTCAATAAGTGATATGGACCACCTCTGGATAAATTTCAGGTCGAGGTCAGGTCAAGGTCAGGTCAAGTGAGGTCAAATTTTGAAGTTGGTTGTTAAGGCCTAAAAAGGTGTCTATCTGATGCAGTTTTTCACGGCGAATCGAATGGTGCTACTTTTGTTTCCGTACGAGCTCTAGAACTTCCAAAAAAGTCATTTTTCAAAAATTTTGTGTGTCGTGACGTCATACAATTTTGAATAACTCCCACATTTTTGAACCGATTCTTCTAAAACTTGGTATGTAGGTGCACATAGACCACTTCTCTGACATATATTCTGGTTTTTTCGATACACTCAAAATTTTGGATTTTATAGCTATTTTCCCAAAAAAGTCAGTTTTTTGAAAAAACCGAGATAGCCATTTGATAGACAAAGTAAAATTACGTATATCCTTTTTTGTTACGTCTTGATTCCTTTAAAAATGAAGATGTTAGCGGCGTTTGAACTTTTGCCGTTTTTGAGGCGAAAATGGCGAACATGACGTCACTAAAACGTCAATTTCTCAAAAAATTTCCGACGGATTTCGCTCAAATTTTCAGGGAACGTGTCAAATTGATGTAAGAAAAGGTACTGAAAGTTTGGCGGCGCTGCGCGCCGCCGTTTTTGAGATATTGCAAAAATTCGCGAGGGGGGTAAAATTTACCCCCCCAGCCCCGCGCGGGTTAACATAGGAGGTAAGGACTGTCGCTGCTGTTTGTTAACCCGCGCCCTGATGGGGTCTGCCGAGCAACGCGGTCTGATGGGGGGGGGGCATTTTGCCCCCCCCCCCCTAAGATCTCGAGAACCACGCAACATAGCGACAAGCGGTAAACAGCGTTGGATAGCCCCAACGGGGAACTACCTTGTGACCCAATTTCATTGACCTCGGTCAAACCGATGACATCACAGGTCAGGTCAAAGGTCGAATTTTCACCGTTTACAGGCATTTCAAGAAATGCGTTGTAAAATCGAGTAAAATGCATTTAATTGAAAATCATCGATGGGAAAATGTTCTTCCAACACATATTTTGCTATTTGAGGTCACTGATACCAGGTCAGGTCACAGAGGTCAGGTCACTGGGGGGTCACAATATGAAAGTGTCTTGTGATACATGTTTTATGGTCCATTTTACATGACAAATGCGATTATATGGGTCAGGCAGACTTTTGGGCCAGCTTAGGTCACGTTTTGGTCAAGGTCAGGTCAAATTAGCTCGTCACGGGGAGTCTAATGGTGGTCTTTGTTTTGCGCTACGAGGTCTAGAATTGCTAAAAATTGAGTTTGAAAATTTGACGTCATCAATTTTGAACAGTTTTTTCGCTATAACTTGGCCAAAAAAAGAAGTATCGATCTCAAATTTGGTATGTAGATAGAAAATGGTAGGGACTATCACATATATTCCGTTTTTTTCGAAAGTCAAAAAACTTTTTGGATTTTTTGGCTATTTTATTCAAAAAATCATTTTTTTATTTTTGGGGGTCAAAATAAAAAAAAATCGAAAAACCGAAATAGCAGTTTTGTAGCGCTTTTGATTCTACACCTTTTATGTCTTTTACGAAACCTTTTTTGGGTCGAAAATGACAAAAATGACGTCACTCTGACGTCATTAGCGGGCAACCTATCATCACCTTTGGAAAAAAAAAATTGGTCACCATGTGCGCTAGCTGCTCGCGGGAGGTACTGAAAGTTTGGTGACGATCGGCGCAGCGGTTCTCGAGATATATTGAAAAAACTAAAGGGGGGCAAAAAAATGACCCCCCCACCGCCTGGAAGGTTAAGAAAAACCACAGGGGGGCAAAATGGCCCCCCATCAGGGCGCGGGTTAACACTACAATTTGTGTGAGGAATATCCGGTAATTTTGAGATAATGCTTCTTTTTTGGCTTCGGCTCCCTCTCGTATTCGCAGTATTTCGTATTATCTGCGCACTTTTGTTGACAAGTAGCGTATGTCGTATGTTAAAGTAGCGTATGTCAAACGTATATGTCGGCATGTCGTCCAGATGCTACAGGTCTCTATTCATCCTGTATAAACGAAGCCCTTATTAGATATGTGCTGTTTGTTTATAGGCGTGACTGGATGTTTCTGGTCTTGCCGCCTTCGGCGGATTACGTGCCGCTAATGGGTGAAATAAAAGTAGTATTGCTAGATAGAAAAATGTACCTACTGAGTTTTCTCTGGACATATGTGTATGGATCAATACCTACCCACTACTGTGCCGCAGTGTTTTGTTTATGTACATTTTCAAGTTCAAATATTGCCATGGCCGAATGAACGCGTATTAGGTAATAACGAAAATGATCGCTACTACCCTTTCCATCATGTATGTATGTAGGTATTTCAAGTGACCATCCCACCTTAACATTAGTTTTGAGTTGAGATAGCCAAAATGGGGTCCCTGGCCTGCACTTACCTACTGGTTCAAGCATTCACAACATCGATAAATGCCTCAAATCGAAAATATATTATTTCAAAGTTGCAGCACTTTGGATTCAAAGGGGCAAATGCGTTAGAATGCCCCCTCTGAATGTGTGACGTCAGCGAAAATCAAACGATTTTAAATCTTTTACTAAAACGTTTGGTAGCACGCGGTGGTGTATACTGCTTTTGCCCGCAATAAGTGACGCACTTTCAAATAAAGTCGCTAGGAACAGCGGAGATCCCGAAAAGTAAACAAATGTAAAAGTCTAATAGCTTGAAAACCGGTGAATATTTTTTTTCGGTGAACGTTGGTAAATATTCGTTTTTGCTCTTTCTGAACCGAGCGACATCACCTTCATGCCATTCATTAGCTTTTTAAAGGTGGGAGGGCCCCTTTGACCTAGTTCGTGGTATAAACTACGAGAAGTGTAGGCATCTACTCCAACCAAACAGACATTGCTCAGATAAATAACTGATTGGGTTTTATCGGCTCTTGGTGGCTAACATTTTAAAAAATATATTCCTTGGCGTTGGTAAACAGGCCTTTTTCATAGATAAGTTGGCTCTAAGTCCTATCTTAGTGCGAGTTGGTAAATGTCAAGGGAGCTTTGCATTCCTTAAGAGCTCAACGTTCTCTTTCTGAAGGCTGTATTTCGAACGATAAACGGATCAACTCATGGGCGCTGATGGCTTTTCTCGTCAACATAGCCGCTCACCGCCCACGGCGACCACCAAGGTGACCTGGAAACGCGACCAGCCGTGTGGGTCTTCTCTGGGCGTCGGTATTGTTCCGGTGTGTGTGCTACCTGCTTTGTCACGGAACTTGGTTAATGGTCTTTCTTCTTTCTGTGTATTCTTCAGGTATCAGTGGCTCGGTCCAGTGTCCCCACTGCTGCTTCCGATGTCTGGGACAACAACATCTGGACGAACACGTGAAGAAAAGTCACAGTTGCATCAGGAAGAACGGGAGATTCAAGTGCGAGCAGTGTCAATACTCGACCGACAGGTCCACAAACATGAAACACCACCAAAGGACTCACGCTGGGGAACGGCCGTACCGCTGCTCTATCTGCAGGGCCCGGTTCACTGAACGGGGAAATCTCATCAAACACATGCGTACCCACACGGGGGAGCGGCCGTACGGCTGCTCACACTGCCAGGCCCGGTTCGCTCAACGGGCACACCTCACTACACACATGCGGACCCACACGGGGGAGCGGCCGTACGGCTGCTCACACTGCGAGGCCCGGTTCGCTGAACGGGGAAATCTCATCAAACACATGCGTTCCCACACGGGGGAGCGGCCGTACGGCTGCTCACACTGCCAGTCCCGGTTCGCTCAACGGGCACACCTCACTGAACACGTGCGGATCCACACTGGGGAGAGGCCTTTCGGCTGCACCATCTGCCCGGCACGGTTCTCTCAACGGTCAAGCCTCAACAAACATACGCGTACACACACGGGGGAGCGGCCGTACAGTTGCTCCCGGTGTCAGGCCCGGTTCGCTGAACGGGGAAATCTCAACAACCACATGCGGACCCATTAGCGAAATGCAATGCTGCAACGTGTTGACAAGTGCATGGCCGGCCGCCGTTGTACGTTAGTTATTGGTGTTATAGCTGTGACTCTCGTTTGTGAGCTTCGTGGCTACCAGTGTCATATCTGGTTTGTTTGTTCTTATCCAGTGTGATTCAGTGGTTGTGTTTTAAACTAGCCACCTTAACTCGCGTCCCACTTGGGGGCTATACATAGCCCCCTCCCGTTTTTCTGCAAAAACTTCCAAATTGCTTGACGTATCGACGCCAAACTTACAGTACCTTCGGCTGCATCAATTTGGCACCTTGTGTCAAAATGTGACCTTCGTAGTTACCATGGGTTGGCCGGAAATGACGTCAGAGTGGCGTCATGTTCGGCCGATTTCAACGCAAAACATTGAACCACGGCAATCGCTCCCAAGAGCTCAGTTTTTAAGCTAGATCCAATTTCTTTGCATGGAAGGACTCGGGTAAACCTCAGGGGCGGATCCAGGAAAACTCCAAGGGGAGGGTCATGAATCGAGGTGGTGCCCCTACCTATACCCAAAATTAAAAACTCAACGGATTTCGTCCACTTCATTTTGGTGGGGCCCCCATTTTCAGTTTTTTTCTTTTTATTTTTTATTTTCAGTCAGTATCTTAACTCTTAGCCACAACCACATTTACCAATTGTAAGCAAGTATATATGAATGTGCTATGTGTATATATGTTGTGGACGCTGAGTAGTGAGTACTTACCAGGAACGTTATCAGGCAAGCAAATCGTTGTCAGTCCGACGAACTTGACCCTGGCGTCTAAAGGGTCTGTCCTTGACACTTCAGGCTTGTCAGGGGCACCAAAGTCCTTCCAGGGACACCACAAACCTGTCAGGGCAACTACGGCCTTGTAGGGGCGCCACAGGCCCGCCAGGGGCACCACAGGCCTGCCAGGAAGCAGGGGCACCACAGGTCTAGCAAGTATACACGACAGGCCTGTCAGGGGCACAACGGGCCTGTTGGGCCCATGAGCACCCCTAGGGGCAGGGGCACCACAGTCCTTCCAGGGGCACCGCAGGCCTGTGAGGGGCACCAGCGGCCTAGCAGGGGCACCAGTCAACACAGGCCTTCCAGGGGCACCACAGACCTGCCAGGGGCACCAGAGGCCTGCCAGGAGCACCACCGATCTCGCATGGGTAACTTGGGCCTGTCAGGGCCCAGGGGCACCACGGGCCTGTCGAGAGGCACTTCAGGCTTTTCAGGGGCACCATAGTCCTCTCCGGGCGCAGGGGTAGCAGGGGCACCAGAGGCCTGCCAGGGGCACTACAGGCCTAGCAAGGGCACCACTGGTCTATCAGGTCAGGGGCACCACGAGCCTGTCATAGCCAGGCATCTCAGGCTTGTCAAGGCCCAGGGGCACCACAGGTCTGTGAGGGGCACCAGCGACCTAGCAGGGGCACCAGTCAACACAGGTCTGCCAGGGGCGCCACAGACCTCTGTGCTCTGTAGATTGGGGGGCTGTGTTCGCGGCGCCGACGGTGGGTGAGCAGTGGGACGCCTTTACAACTCGCTTTTTACCGATTGTTGACGCACACGCACCATTGAAAAGACTGACAATCCGAAACCCCACCGCGCCCCCGGTCTCGCCGGCCACGCGTGACCTCATGGCCCGCCGCCGGGCAGCGCTGGCGCGCTCCGGCCGTGACTCCGCCGAGTATAGGGAGCTGAACCGAGCCGTCCGCTCCGCGGTGCGGAGTGACAGGCGCAGTGATATACAGCGGGAGATCGGCGAGCGCGGTCCGGCCAGAGTGTGGCGCTGTATCAAGTCTGTGGTGGCGGGTAAGAGGGAAGGGGGTTGTGTTCGGCCTGACGCCACCGCGGACGAGCTGAACGAGTTCTTTGTTTCGGTTGGCCCGCGGGTGGCCGCGGAGATTGGGGCGCGGACGGAGGGGGCGGGACCTGTCACTGACGCGCGTCTGCCCCGTGTTGGGGCCTGTTCGTTCACCCTCTCTCCCGTGACTCGGGAGATGCTCGGACACACGATCTTCAGCATGCGGAGCTCGGCGGCCAGCGGCGCCGATGGTATCTGTATCCGCATGCTGAAGATCGGTTTCCCAGCTATCGGTGATCCCATCCTACACATCGTCAATTCCTGCCTCACCCGTTCCGACATCCCTGCCCCCTGGAAACACTCCCTAGTCAGCCCCATTTACAAATCCGGTGACCAGTCTGACCCTTCCAACTTTCGCCCAATTTCCCTTGTCCCAGTTATCACCAAAATTGTCGAGCGCACCGTCCACCGGCAGCTCTACCGGTACCTCTCTGCCAACCATCTCCTCTCATCCAGCCAGCATGGCTTTCGGCCGCACCATTCCACGGAAACCGCACTCCTGTCCGTATCCGACCAGATCCTATCCGCCACCGATAGGGGGGAGATTTCAATGCTATGCCTTATCGATTTGAGTAAATGTTTTGACGTTATCGATCATGAAATTCTTCTCCAAAAACTCAGTCAGTACGGCATTGAAATCTCCTGGTTCGCCGCCTATCTTCAGGGACACACACAGAGCGTGTCCCTGAACGATGGGTCCGGATGCAGGGTGCTGTCTCGGCCGCTCGCCAACAACATGGGTGTCTTCCAAGGTTCTGTACTGGGTCCGCTCCTGTTTACCGTCTTCTCTAATGACTTGTCATTACACGCTGAGGGAGCACTCGTGTACCAGTACGCCGACGACACCCAGGTGTTGGTGAGCGGCCCGAAGGACGACCTCAGGGGACTCACCTCGCGCATGGAACGCTCCTTAGAATCACTCAGTCGCTGGTTTATCTCTCATGCTCTCAAGGTCAACGCTAACAAAACCCAGCTCGCCGTCTTTGGCAGTCGTCAGAATCTCCGATCACTTCCGGACATTGAGGTAAATTTTTGCAACGTAGTCTTGAAACCACAAGCGGAGGTGAGAAACCTGGGTGTCGTCTTCGACAGTGCTCTGTCCTGGGAATCGCATGTGTCCGAGCTGAGCCGTCAGTGCATGGGTGTACTGATCGGCCTATCCCACTGTCGACACTACCTTCCCGATGGCGTCATCAAGGTGTTGGTGACGGCGCTGGTGCTCTCGCGGATCGGATACTGTCTCTCGGTATACGGAAACGGCACGCAAAAAAACTTAGACAGGCTCCTCAAGATACTTAACTTTGCGGTGAGAGTGATTTTCGGCAAACGTAAATTCGATCATGTGTCCGATCTGCGGGAGCAGCTGCGCTGGATGATGCCACGGCAGATGATGGAGGCGCAGACGCTGACTCTCGCGTACAAGGTGCTGCGGTGGGGCGAGCCTGAGTCACTGGCTGACGCGTTTACTCGCTGCCGCGATGTGCGCCAGAGAACGACCAGGCAGGACGGCCTCTTCCGCCTACCCCGGCCGAGGACAGAGGCCGGGAGGCGCCGGTTTGCGTACCGCGCGCCGTCCCTATATAACTCGCTGCCCGCCGGTGTCGCAGAGATGTCCCACCGGTGTTTCGCTCGAGCTGTGCGGGCTCAGCTGATGGCGCCGGGTGCGCGAGCGCGTTTAGCTGTGTGATGTGTGATGTGTGGTGTTTGTCGGCTTATGAATGTGACGATTCTGACCTGCATGCTTTTATCCATGAGCTTATGACTTGGGGCTGTAATAGCCACGATGCATTGTGGATTGCCCTGCAATTGTAATACATACATACATACACAGACCTGCCAGGGGCACCACAGACCTGCCAGGGGCACCAGAGGTCTGCCAGGGGCACCACCGGCCTCGCAGGGGCACCTTGGGCCTGTCAGGGGCACCACGGGCCTGCCGAGGGGCACTTCAGACTTTTCAGGGGCACCAGTCCTCTCCGGGCGCAGGGGTACCAGCGGCCTAGCAAGAGCACCAGAGGCCTGCCAGGGGCACCAGAGGCCTGCCAGGGGCACCAGCGGCCTAGCAAGGGCACCAGAGGCCTGCCAGGGGCACCACAGGCCTAACAAGGGCACCACGGACCTGTCAGGGGCACCTAAGGCTTGTCAGGGCCCAGGGACACCACAGTCCTTCCAAGGGCACCGCAAGCCTGTCAGGGGCACCAGAGGCCTGCCAGGGGCACCACAGGCCGAGCAAGGGCACCACTGGCCTGTCAGGGGCACCTCAGGCTTGTCAGGGCCCAGGGGCACCACAGTCCTTCCAGGGGCATTACAAGCCTGTCAGGGGCACCAGAGGCCTAGCAAGGGCACCACAGGCCTGCCATGGACACCACAGGCCTGCCAGGGGCACCACCGGCCTTGCAGGGGCGCCTCAGGCCTGTCAGGGGCACCACGTGCCTGCCGGGGACACTTCAGGCTTGTCAGGGGCGTTACAGTCCTGTCAGGGCCCAGGGGCACCAGGCCCGTGGTGTCCCTGCTAGGCCTGTGATGCCCCTGGCGGTCCTGTGGTGCCCCTGTCAGGACTGTGATACCCCTGATAGGCCGGTGGTGCCCCTGGCAGGTCTTTGGGCCCCCGGGCCTCAAGGGGGGGGGGCCATGACCCATGTGACCCCCCCCTTGGATCCGCCCCAAACCTTACAGGTCTCTGTTCATTATATGTAAACGCAGCTACTCTTAGATATGTGCTTTCTGTATCTACAGGCGTCACTGCTATGTTTCTGGTCTTGCCGCCTTCGGCAGATTACGTGCCGCCAAAGAGTGAAATGAAAGCAGTATGGCTAGATAGAGGAATGTACTGAGTTTTCATCAGGACATATGTGTATGAACCAATACCTACTTTTTTATGTGCTGCAGTGTTTTGTTTATGCACGACTTGAAAGTTCAAATATTGTCATGGCCGAATAAACGCGTGTTGATAATGTTTCGGCTTTTGAAGTGTTGTTTCGTCTTTGCGGACCCACACGGGAATGGGTGAACGGCTGCTCTATGTCCGCGGCACGGTCCACTGAACGGTCAGCTCTCAATATAGGTACACATGCGTTCCCACACGGAGGAGAGCCCGTACGGCTGCTCACATAACCAGGCCTTGTTCACTGAATGGTCACACCTGACCAGACGCGTGCGGACTGACCGGGGGAGCGACGTTACGACTGCTCCATCTGTACGGCACGGTTTGTTAGGTATTCGACCCTTCATACCGCACACATGCGTACCCACACGGGAGAGACGCCGTACGGCTGCTCCATCTGCGTGGCACTATTTGCCAGGCTAGCAAATCTCAACAGACACCTGCGGACCCACAGGAAAAGCGGCCGTGCTGCTGGGCCTGGAACTACCGTCTACCTGCAAGTGCAATCTGCATTGCATGCGTAAGGGGGCGCTCTGCATTCGAAAGAGAGGCAACTGTGAGACCTGTAGGGGCGCCGCTGATGCCCATTGGGGCGCCTGCATGTGATAGAGAGACGCCTGTGAAGCTAAAGAGGGCGCCTCCATGCGAAAAAAGGGCGCCTCGGTAGAAAGAGAGTTGTTTGTGAAACACTACTAAGGGTAGGGCACCGTCTGTGGCAAAGATAGGTATAGGTACTGAACAGAAGACAGAGAGGGGCGCCTTCGGGCTTCGGCGCCCGTAAAACATGGTGCGGACCTTCAGCACTGTCCGCTTAGGTGGTTACGACTTACGCCCCTGCCCTGAATCAAGATTGTCAATGATTTTCAAGTCACTAGGTCATTTCCTTGATTTAAAAGTCGATCAGAAAATCCTGTTCCCCGGCCTTGAGGAACGGGAAATCAAATAAGTGCCTACCTGTCTGGATTAAGTTTATAGATTTCTGAGTTACTGCGTTCCACGCCCGAATATCAATTTCTTAGCTGGATGGTTGCGAATATCAATCTGGTGCTTATTTGATGGTCGTATGGATTTCGATGACCCTGAGCCTTGGATTTCGACATTCATGACGCAGTTTGAGCACGTGAGAGCGCGCGCGCGTTGCTGTGATGTGCGCTTGGACTCAACCTCAACTCAAGGCTGTATAAAACTCTTCAACTTTGACTTCAACTTATTCTCATCAAGGCCATCTATAGAATTCTCATTCTGAGCGGACTCACACAGAAAACGAGGGATCTTGATTTGGAGATTGAGATGGATCAGCATGGTAAGTTCGGTACAATAGCATCGACTGACTTTTCAAAAGTAAGTAGTGCCTACTTACGTAATATGTATTCTTCCATTTTTAAAGTGACCATCCCACCTTAATATTAGTTTTGAGTTGAGATAGCTAAATTGGTGGCCATGGCCTTCAGTACCGGTTTGGGCACTCACAACAACATCGAAAAATGCTTTAATTCGGGTATATGGAATTTCAAACTTGCAGTTTTCGGATTCTAAGGGGCTACTGCACTGTAATGCCCCCTTAGAATTTATGATGTCAGTGGAGATCTAACGATTTTAAATGTTTTACTAAAACGTTTGGTAGCACGTTGCGGTATATGCTGTTAAAGCGCAACAAGGGCCGCGCTTTCAAATAGTCGCTAGGAACAGCAGAGATCCCAAAAAGTAAACAAAAGTAAAAGCCTAATATCTTGTAAACCAGTGAATATTTTTTGATGAAATTTGGTAGATACTAATTTTTCATCTTTCAGAACCAAGGGATATCACTTTTATGCCAATTCATTAACTTTTTTGAAGGTGGGAGGGTCCCTTTAACGAGCTAAATCCAGATATGATGATAAGGTAGGTGTCTCCAAAGTATTAAAAAAGAAACATAACCAGACCTTACCTAACCTCAAACCTGGCGCAATGATTTTGTCTAGGCATCCATGGATAAGGAAGAAGCTTCAACAGTGGGAAATGGAAAATACCATAAATACCAAAATACCAAAATACATATTATAAAATAAATAATATGTTCAAGGTGAGTAAACCATCATATAGGTCGCCACAAAACAATTCTAATAGTATTTACCCAGTGGTTTTAACCTTTGCCCCAGTGGGGGGGGGGGGGCATTTGTTACCACCCTGTCCAGTTTTTTGCGTGTGAATAAAAAACTGGTGCGAAGCGCCTCACCGCTTGGAGTAGCTTGTAGTGCATCATTTTTTGACAACATATGAAATTTTTGACCCTATTGATATGTATAACTGTGCGGGGTCGTCTACGCAGCGCTGGGGGGCGCCGGGCGGGTGTGAGCGTGGTGAGTCGGGGAATAGAGCTCGGAACTGAAAGGTGTGTTTTGTCGGCTGTGAGGCCGGCCGGGCTGGTGGTGATCTACGGACAGATCAAGTGGCGACGAGGCTGAGACCGTTCTCGCCTTGCCTGTGACCGGTGGTGGAACCACCATGGCGTCGGCCCTTATCGGGAGCGTCGGTGAGTACGGCGACGACGGCTCGGACTTTAACGAGTACCTAGAGCGTTTTGAGCAGTTTTTGGCTGCTAATGCGATCTCGTCAGCGACAAGGAAACGTGCGGTGTTTCTGAGCGTCTGTGGTCCCAAAGTGTATTCAACTCTGCGCAGCATTTTCGCGCCTGATCTGCCAGCCACGAAAACTTTCGAAGAGTTGGCGGAGGCAGCGCAGCGGCATTTCGCTCCGAGACCGGCTATAATTGTGTCACGGTACCGGTTCAACCGTACCACGCAGCAAGCCGCACAAACAGTTGGAGCGTTTTTGGCAGAGCTGCGGCGCATTGCCAGAGACTGTGCCTACGGAGACCGCCTAACTGAGCAGCTTCGGGACCGGTTCGTGTGTGGGATAAGTAACCCGGGAATGCTGAAGCGGCTACTGCAGGAAGGTGACAATCTGTCGCTCGAACTGGCTGTCAAGATAGCGACTGCGATGGAGACAGCAGCCGCTGACCTGCAGGATATCGCCTCATCGGCAGCCCCGCTGGCAGGCACAGCAGTGACCGGCCCGGACCCGCTGCACGCAGTCTCCGCTGTCGCGCCTGCCGCTGCCGCGGGGCCAGCCGCGGGAGGGCTGAGGCGACGACCCCGCGCATTTCATACACGCACACGCCGGCCGGCCGAGACGGCGGCCAGTGCTGGCAGCTTGCCAAGTGATTCAGCCGGTGGTTTACCGTGCAGCCGCTGTGGCAGGCGTAGTCACCAGGCCGAGGAGTGTCCCCATAGGCGTGCGACGTGCTACGGCTGTGGCAAAGTGGGCCATCTCAGGAACGTCTGCCGAGCGGTACACACGGTACTGGCAGACGACACGGAGCCGGATGGCGACATGTATCAAGTAAACGCCACAAATACTCCACACCGGGTTCCTGCCTACAGGACGACGGTGGATGTCAATGGAAGGCCGCTTGTGTTCGAGGTCGACACTGGAGCGAGCCGAACGATCATCAGCGAATCTGTGTGGCGCTCAGAGCTGAAGAGCACCCCTCTGGAGCCGGGTCAAGTGGCGCTAACCACTTACACTGGAGATGCACTGCCGGTGCGCGGTCAGCTGACTGCACACGTCTCGTGCGGCGGCCAGCAGACCACACTGACTCTGCTCGTGGTTCGGGGTGACGGCCCGTCACTTCTCGGCCGGGACTGGCTGGCCAAGCTGCGGCTACCGTGGAACGACATATTCAGTATCGCAGCACCCCTGTGGGATCTGCAGCAGCAGTACAGGGCGCTGTTCCAGGACGACGGTGGCACCTGCAAGCAGACTGTGAGTTTGGATATCGATCCGTCGGTCTCGCCCAAGTTTTACAAGCCTCGGCCCGTCCCTCTTGCGCTGCAACCGCTGGTGAATGCGGAGCTGGACAAACAGATCGAACGGGGAATTCTACGACCCGTTAAGACAGCGGAGTGGGCAGCGCCGGTCGTCACAGTGCTAAAGAATGACAAGAGTTCGGTGCGTATGTGCGGTAGCTATGATCTTACCGTTAACAAAGCCTCACGGGTGGAGCAGTATCCGCTCCCTCGAATCGACGAGCTGCTTACAAAGTTGGCCGGAGGCCAAAAGTTCACGCGCCTGGATCTCAAGGAAGCGTACCTGTTGGTGCCCCTGGATGAACAAAGTCAGCGCTACACCGTTATCAACACTCACCGAGGCCTGATGGCAGCCACACGCCTGGTCTATGGAATAGCATCAGCTCCAGCGGCGTTCCAGCGCATGATGGAGCAGCTGCTGGCCGGCTTGCCGCACGTGGCCGTGTTCCTCGATGATGTGTGCATCACGGGCCGCAACGATACGGAGCACCGGCGCAATGTGGACGCGGTGCTGCGGCGTCTGCTAGACGCTGGTCTACGGCTCAACCCGAGCAAGTGTCAGTGGATGGCCAAGGAAGTGGAGTACCTGGGGTACCGGGTGGATTGTAATGGCATCCACCCCACAGCAGCCAAAGTGACGGCGATCGTGGAGGCACCGCGACCGGCGAACGTAAAACAGCTGAAGGCGTATCTCGGCCTGCTCATGTATTATTCAAAGTTCATGAACAATCTGGCCTCCGTGGCGGCGCCGCTCTACCGCCTCCTGAAGACGGGTCAGCCGTGGCGCTGGGGCCGGGCGGAGGACACGGCGTTCGCTCGCACCAAACAGCTGCTGGTGCAAGCGCCCTGCCTCGCTCACTATGACGGGACCCTGCCGCTCGTGCTGTCGGTGGATGCCAGCCCCTACGGGCTCGGGGCAGTGCTGTCCGAAGTGGACTGTTCCGGAATGGAACGGCCAGTGGCGTATGCATCGCGGAGCCTGGCAGCAGCAGAAACCAACTACAGTCAACTGGACAAAGAAGGACTGGCGGTGGTCTTTGGAGTAAAAAAGTTTCACCAGTTCTTGTGCGGTCGGCACTTCACTGTGCAGACGGACCACAAACCTCTCCTGGGTCTGCTAAGCAGCGACAAGCCTCTGCCGCTGATGGTATCGCCCAGGGTGGCCAGGTGGCGACTCGCGCTGCAAGCGTACCAGTACAAGCTGGTGTACGCCCCCTCGGCACGGCAGGCTCACAGCGACGGACTGAGCCGCCTGCCCCTGGCAGTGTGCCCTGCTAGTGTTCTAGACCCCGGGGACATTGTCTGTCTTCTTGAGTCGGTGGACCAGATGATCCGCATCGAGCAGATCCGTCGACGCACGAACTGTGACCCCGTTTTGTCGCGCGCATATCAGGCGGTGATGAACGGTCGTTGGACGGAGCCAGTGGATGAGGAACTTCAACCGTTCTATCGGCGTCGCCTCGAACTCAGTGCTCAAAATGGAGTGGTCCTGTGGGGTAACAGAATCGTGTTGCCCACGGCCCTTCGGAAGCAGTGGCTCTCGCTTCTGCACGAAGGCCACCCTGGAGTGGTGGCCATGAAAGCAAAGGCTCGCGCCCACGCGTGGTGGCCGGGCATGGACGCAGCTATCGAGTCGACGGTTGAGAGCTGTCAGGCCTGTCAGCTGAGCCGGCCGCGGGCACCTCCGGTGTCTGAGAGTCCGTGGCCGTACCCGGATGCGCCCTGGGACCGCCTGCACATGGACTATGCGGGGCCAGTCCATGGGATGATGATCCTGGTCATCGTGGACGCTCACTCGAAGTGGATCTCAGCGTACCTGACACCGTCGGCTACAGCAGAAGCGACCATTGAGCGGTTGCGGATGGCGTTTGCGGAGCACGGTGTCCCTCGCGTGGTGGTGAGCGATAACGCGGCGGTGTTCACGGGAGAGGCTTTGCGTCATTTTCTAGCGCGTAATGGAGTGCAGCAGGTGTTCTCCCCGCCTCTCCACCCCAAGTCGAACGGGCAAGGAGAAAGCGCCGTAAAGGTGATCAAAACGGGGCTTCAGAAGCGGACTGATGGATCGCTGCAAACGCGTTTGAGCCGCGTTCTGTTCCATTACCGGACGACACCCCATTCAGCAACGGGAGTGACGCCCGCGGAGCTGCTCCATGGGCGCCCGCTGGTCACTCACCTGGCGCGGCTGCAGCCGGACCGCGCCCTGCTCGACCGTGTCCGAGCCAATCAGGAACGCCAAACGCTGGCCAACAACCGCCATTCGGTTGCAGTGCGACAGTTTGCGCCCGGTGATCTGGTTTATGTGTCAGCAGTGGATCAAAGGCCCTGGCAACCGGCCGTGGTGGCATCTGTCTCCGGCAGTCAGTGTGATGTGAGGCTGCCGGATGGCCGTGTGTTCAGACGGCATCTGGATCACCTGCGAGCTCGGTCGGCCGAAGGCTCGCCGGTGGAAAGGGAGGTGTTGCCGGTTCCGGATTGTTCTACGTCACTGTCTGAGAGCGTCGCTGGTCGAGCGAGTGCTGATCGTGAGGGTGGCGGTGGTGTTGGATCCCCCAGCTCACCCTCAGTGAGTGTGAGACGCTCACACCGCGAGCGAAGGGTGCCGCTTCGGCTGCTCGAGACGTAAACTGCACGGCACTAGTGGTATAGTGCTAATGCAGGTCTTTCCCCTGTGTGATGTCAATCGTTTTTTTTTTTTTTTTGCAACAGCCACCGGTTTTAGTTCAGGAATGTCTAGTCCTTTGTTGCTTACTGATTTGGACTGCCTTTATCTTACGGTGGAGGAGTGATATGTATAACTGTGCGGGGTCGTCTACGCAGCGCTGGGGGGCGCCGGGCGGGTGTGAGCGTGGTGAGTCGGGGAATAGAGCTCGGAACTGAAAGGTGTGTTTTGTCGGCTGTGAGGCCGGCCGGGCTGGTGGTGATCTACGGACAGATCACCTATGTTGAGGTCATGTCAGCCTGCCAGGTCAGGAGGAACAGTAAAAATATTTCAGAATCACAATGATTTGGACTACTACTTACTAGTGACAACAAAGGTGTCTTTTGCTGCTAGCCTGCTCTCTAGAAAGGTCATCAGAGATCATTTGAGGCTACAAACAGTTTTTTTCATATAAAGCCAGGATCTAAAGACTAGGTATAGGAGCACCTCCATTATTTTCCTGCTGCATTCTTGTTGGCAAACCATGTCATTGTCATTATTGAGAGATGTTTTATGGGTATTAATTCCATAAGGAATTATTCAATTATTGGTGGTGATAACTCTGCAACTTTGTATTTTCTTGCTACATAACTTCTCCGTTTTGTGCTTTCATCTAGTCAACTCAATGTGAACTGATGTTGGACCCCATTCCAGATCCATCAGTGTCTGAACTACTGCCGCTCATGCGGGCTGCGTCAACGTCACCAAAAGGACCAAAGTGGTCTTGGAAGGGCTCCGCTGACAGCGACGGGGAATGGGGTCCGTCACATAGTGTGAGGAAGTCTCAGAGGCCGAGGAACTGCACTCCCATAGATAGTGGCTCTGAGAGCGACTTTCGGCCAGTTGTGAAGGAGGAGATAAAGATTGAAGTCACTTCACCAAGGGTAAGTGTTCAAATGCATGGTGCTCATCTCTCATTGGTTTTTCCTGTATGTTTGATGCAGTCTTGCAATGCAATCCAGCCATCCAAGAAACTTTGCGCGAGACGTTTTCTTGGATGGTTTTCTTGGATAGCTTGATTTCATTGAGGGCTTCTGTTTTAAAGAAAATTTGTAAGCTTTGCTGAACTGTAAAGTAATTAGAACTGCCAGTATTTCAGTATCTAACGTGTAGTTATTGTTACTGTATTTTATTTATGCATATTTCGGCCTTTTTTAAGCAGATAACGAACGATATTAAGAAACATACAGGAAATAATATCCTGGGCCCAATCTCACCAAGTGCGGTAAACTCAATTTGGGGTAAAATACCAAACTACCCCACTCCGTAACTACAAAAATACTACCCCGAAATTAGTTAAACTAGCTTGGTGAGATTGGGCCAAGTGCCCCAGGGTATATTGAGTGAAGGGTAGGACGAACTTTGGTAGGAATTTCTAGTATAAATACTAGAAAACCTACTATATGTGGTCGGGACTAGCAAAAAGTTAGTTCAAACTAGAATATGGTAGCGCTTATGGTTGGCAGTCGTGACGCGCACGTGACATTCATTTCTTTAATTTCTTAAATAACAGATTTTAGGGGCCGATTAGTGCGCAGATACATTCAATTAGCTATGAATAATTGATTACGCAAACATTCAAGATTCTACATCATTCAATTCTAGCCGAAATCACACGGCGCTCCCAGGATTCGAACTCACGACCCTCGGATCCGTAGCCCGATACGCTACCGACTGCGCTACCGAGGACCGCGCTCCGACGATCGGAGAGGCGGATCGCGGGTGCTGGCGTGCAGAGAAATCTTTACCCTGTACGCCGTAGAAGATCGGCTGGGTTTCGTGAAAAATGATAGAGGAATTGTCGAAAGAAAATTAATCGATCTATCATTTGAGACTAAGAACCATTGATTCCTTCAAAGGTTGACCGAGATATCGCTCGCCGAAAACAGGCCATTTAACATGTAAACCCTATGGGCTGGTAGGAAATGTACGCCGTTGAGCAGCAGTGCTACCAACTAACTTCGGCGGGGGCCGCAAGTGCCCCACTCTACCGCGACGAAATATTTCTATCTCGAGTTTTCAAAGAATTTCATGCCCTCGGCCAAGGCCTCGTGCATGAAATCCTTTGAAAACTCTCGATTGAAATATTTCGTTTTCGCGGTATCGTCCAAAAATGTATATTAGCTGCGAGGTTAATAAAAGGGAATGACAGCGCATAATGTGTTCCAATTTGTATATCTGTGGAGGTTAAACTCATGTTTCAATGAAATTTCAATGAAATTCAATGAAATCTCATGTTTCATTGAATATTGTTTGTCTGTTGATCCGGTCTAGGTTGAGCGGCCGTCGTCTCCCTCGGTGTCGGACGACGATCCTTTCTCGGACCGCGCTCTGCATTCTTTAGTGAAGGAGGAAAAGTACCGACCTCGATCACCGTCACCGTCTGAGGACTTCATCGGGTTCACTGAGGTGGACCGGGACAGGTAAGGGCATGATTCAGTGCTGTTGTTGAAATTTTAGTTGTTATTTGACATAGTAGACAATGACATATTACCTATCCTTGATGGATTCTAATAATATTTGCATTTGTCTGTTCTTTCAGTGCCTGTTTCATCTCCAATGCAAAAAGGAGTCTGTTACTTGGTTGTTCGTCTGCCATTCGAGACTCTACTGAAGGTAAGTTTATATAACTGTGAAGAGACTGAAAGCAATGGGTTTATCGTGATATCCTCGGTCTTACTTTTGTGCCCTTTTCAGAGAAAATGTAAGTTTTATTTTTATTTTTGGTTTCGTACTCTACAAAGTGATTGAATGACATTATCGAACCATTCTTATGTTCAATCGCATGCACTCTATTGAACTGACGCGTTACCGAAATGCCACCGAATTATTTATTACCCTGTTGAATTTATTGCAGTTTTTGCTGAAGGAGTGTTCATCAAGAGTCAACGTCTCGTCATTAACTACCGTGATGTGGACGGTCTCGATGATAGTAACATATGTGAGTATTCTCCCGATTTTAGTCAGCTACCTTGTCCTCATCAACGGACGAATTTACACGATAAGCACTCATATTACAGACAAATTAAACCGAACACAGACGCATTGTTTCCGTCTAACGGAACCTTGAACGATTAAACCTTGGTCTGCTCTTCATCAAATCGCTAATAATTTTTTCGCCCTTCTTTCTGACAGTTTGTGACGTGTGCTGCCGCGATTGGGACGGTGAATGTCCCGTCCATGGACCGCTAAAGATCATACACGATACCAAGGTAAGGACTGGTCCATACTGGTCTGATTCGTATTCTTTACACATGACTCCTCTCACATTTAGACATTAAATAATATGACCAATTGTGCCTGATGCCCTAGTGACGGAACGACATGAGCTTCATGTAAAAATGATCTATTTCTTTCACATTTACGTAATCCTCTTCCTCATAGCATGGATGAAGTATTTACTCTAATCCATGCTCATAGTTATATTATTGCTTTGCTTCTGTCTTGTTAGCAGGTAATACTGTCATGGGTACGTGGTCAAGAACAGGTTCATGATCTATATCCACAAAACTTACCCGTCTGATTTACAAACAGGCTTAAGATCATCTCAATGCGTGGATTGTATTGTCGACATTGCGCCCCACATGCGCTGAACATTCCAGGCACGACCCGGTATCGGAGATGTCGACAGGGACATCAAGACCCTGCCGCCTTCTCTCAGCTCTGGTCCGTCGACAAATCCAGCGTCTGGCACCGGTAAGTTAATGAGGCAAGACAAATAGCGATACGTAACAACTGCTGCTGGACGTTTGATGCATCATTTGGTGATGGTTGCTTGTGTTGTATGATTTCATGTCCCATGTATCAGTACATGTTGTGTCCATTTAGTTGAGGTGAAGGCTTGTATTTATTTGATTCCAGGAGTTTTGGCGGAGAAGGACATACCTGCGCGCCAAAGACTCGGTCCTTACGAGGGCATCTTGACCACCGAGCAGGGTCAGGCCCGAAGTCGAACAACCGGGTACAGATGGCAGGTCAGTTCAGTTGTTTTGTTTTGCAGGTAAAAAACGCATATTTTCACTTTAGACTTACTTCAACGATAAAAGTTATTAAAAAAAAAACATTTTAAGACCAATGATAGCAACATATAAATTTTATAATGTTTTCATTGCACATGCCATATTTTTACTTTGTTCTTTGAATTGATGAACTACGTTTTTGTTTGGTACCACAGATCAAGAAGGGTAAGCGCGTGCATCACTCGGTGAATGCCGAAGACCCGAGCTGCAGCAACTGGCTCAGAAGGGTCAACTGTGTCCGCTCGGAGGAAGAACAAAACCTAGTGGCCTTCCAGTACCGGGGCCAGGTATACTTCAGGTGCGTTGTAGTCTTTGAATCCACGGATCTATTCTTCCTAACTGCGTTACGTATTTTATGCGCGGTTCGTCCTGTGGCCCATATTTTTCTTTAATGGATTCGTCGAAGTTATTAATGACAGTGTAGGTGTTGTGACTACACCAATCAAGCTTTCATCAATAATGCTATATTTATCTCCCTATGCAGGACGTCAAAGGCCATTCCGCGGGGCTCTGAGCTGCTGGTGTACTACGGAGACGACTCGGCCCGGGAACTGACCGTCCACTCGGAGACATCTGGGGAGTCTGTGACTTCCTCTCCGGCCGGACCGTCATCTTCAGGTCAGTTCATCGTTTGCGGCTCCGAGACCTATGGTGTCCATCGAAGTGACGCTGGTAATGCCATTTACCCTTCTGCCGACAGTAGACTGTTTTTTGCCCGGTTCGTTGAGAAGTTCTGCTACTTTGACGTATGCAGGCACGACGTTTATATGCCAACTTACATGGGCTCGGTTCGTAACTTGAACTGACATTTCGGCTTGCGACCTAACCGGGTTAGGTCGTTCTATGCTAAAGCAGGTCGCATAATGCGACCTGCTTTAGCATGGGACGTTTTTTTAATGGCCTTTTTTCTGTGTATTCTTCAGGCATCAGTGGCTCGGTCCAATGTCCCCAATGCGGCTTCAGATGTTTGGGAAAACATTGTCTGGACGGACACGTGAAGAGAAGTCACGGCCATATGGGCAGGAACGGCAGATTGAAGTGCGAGTGGTGTCAATACTCGACCGACAGGTCCGACTGTATGAAAAACCACCGCAGAACTCACACAGGGGAACGGCCATACGGCTGCTCCATTTGCAAGGCACGGTTCTCTAGGCGGTCAGGTCTCACCTATCACATGCGGACCCACACTGGGGAGCGGCCATACGGCTGCTCTATCTGCACGGCCCGGTTCACAGGACGGTCCAACCTCACCACACACGTGCGAACCCACATTGGGGAGCGGCCATACGGCTGCTCTATCTGTACGGCACGGTACACCAAACCGTCCACCCTCACTATACACATGCGGACTCACACTGGGGAGCGGCCGTACGGCTGCTCCATCTGCACTGCACGGTTCTCTGTTCGAGCAAGCCTAAACAACCACATGCGGATTCACACTAGGGAGCGGCCATACGGCTGCTCCATCTGCAAGGAACGGTTCACTGAACGGTCAAATCTCACCAGACACATGCGGACCCACACTGGGGAGCGGCCGCACGGATGTTCACATTGCCAGGCTCAGTTCGCTAGGCGGGAAGATCTCAACAAACACATACGTACCCACACGGGGGAGCGGCCTTACGGTTGCTCCGTTTGCACAGCACGCTTTGCTAAACAGCAAAACCTTACGACACATATGCGGACCCACACTGGAGAGCGACCTTTCGGTTGCTCCATCTGCAAGTCACGGTTCACTCGACGGTCACACCTCAATACGCACATGCGGACCCACACTGGGGAGCGGCCGTATGGCTCTTCACATTGCCAGGCCCAGTTCAATGAACGGGGAAGTCTCAGCAAACACATGCGTACCCACAGTCACACGAAGGAACGGCCGTAAGGCTGCTCGGTGCTCAACTTGCCGGGCTTTGTTCGCTCAACGGAGAAGTCTCATGAAACAAATGCCTACCCACCCGAGGGAGCGGCCATATGGCTGCTCAACCTGCACGGCACGGTTCGCTTCGCTTCGCTGTCAAACCTAACCAAACAGATCTTAGAAAAAAAAAGATGCATAGGTGCTCACACTGGGAAGAGGCCGTTTGGCTGCTCCATCTGCACTGCACAGTTCGCTCAACCGTCACGCCTCACTAAACACATGGGGACCCACACAGGGGTAGCGGCTGTATGGCTGCTGTTTCTGCTAGGCACGATTCATTGTTCAATAAAGTCTCATCAGACACATGCGGACCGACGAGAAGAGCGGTCCGCATGCGTCCGCCTTCCGCAATTTTAAAACATTAGGTATACTCAAACCTCTGTAAAACTGTGGTGGTATATGCTGCTTTGCGCGCAACATCTGCCGCACTGTGAAGATACCATCTTTCTTACCGACACAGACCGTGCTCTTCTTCAGTCCTTTGCGTTGAAGTTTTGCTGCTCTGATGTATGTTGGCTTGACGTTTAATTACCGCGTTACCAAGCTACGTGGGTTTGGTTCGTTGGACTCACATTTCGTGGGGAATAGCAATCGGTCCTGTTAAAGAATAGGTCCACTATGTCGATTCGATTGTTTCAGAAAAAAAAACTTCTATCACATCGTTTAGTAGCCTTTATTTGGACCTTTATCCCTCGCCGGGCCGGGGGATGGGGTAGTCGCCTCCCCCGTCCTCTTTTTCGCAGACATCTAAAAAGCGGCTGTCGGAGAGGCCAGTGTCAGCCAATCAGCGTGCAGCTGTTTTTTTTTTAAGAACGCAATATGATTGGTGAACGCGTAATATCCTCCGCCACCATATTTAGTTCCAACGGAAGATAGAATATAATTCTTCGTATACCTGTTATAAGTAAAAAATCATAAACATGTTTTTTAATCGGCATCATTTTTGTCATAAAATAATCATTTAACTGTAGCAAGAAAAAATATATATTTGGGAGTGGTATATATCCTTAAAGGACTGCTGAGGGGAACGATTTTACCTTTTAAAATGATTTCGAATAGTTGACAGCCGATGGGTAGGGAAGATTGGGGCAGATAGTGTCACGGGGCACATCCTGTCAGCAGGGTTTTCTCGAAAACTATCGAGCGCATTTATGTTGTTGAAGTTAAAAGGTTTGTTTTTGCTTGACAAAGTCCGGTACTATCAATACAACAACGTGCCGGTGACCAGGCTGTAGTCACTGGCATACCTGTAACGTGTTCGTTTTTCGTGATGTCATCGTGTGAATTTGCCCTTTTTATGAGGTACCCAATCTCTTTAATTACTTAATTGTTTTGGGATATTGCGTAATATTCAGCATCAGTCTAACGAAACAAGATTTCAGTGTCTAAAACTATCAAATGGATGCAGTTTTTTTACTCCCGAAGAAGTTTGCACCATGACGTCAGCATTCTCTCGTGACGCCACTTAGTACATATTTATCGCCTTGGTTCCTGTGGCCATGTTGGATGAAATGTAAAAAAAACTTTGTATTTGCAAGGGAAATCCAAACTTTTTGACAAGAACAAAACGCTAGTTCATGACTGTGCAGATAGCGTGATGGTTGCATTGAATACCGTTTCGGGTAGTCTTGAATGTCAACATTTTTTTTTTGAACATATTGTCCATATTGTCGAAGTTTTCAATAAGAACCACAGCATTTTTATTGACATCGAGTGGGGCACATAATGTTACTCAATCCGCAATCTAGCCCATCTGTTTAGCATTGTTGGAATTTATGCAAGCTGCTGCATTTTGAGGAGCTGCATCAAAAATCTGGGGTTCTTGAGCCATCCTTGCGTTTGGGGACATTACATTTCATAGGGTGTTGCGGCACCCATGCCTTTGTGGGCGTTCAATTTTCATCTGTGTCAGCCAACCGATCTTGTCCATCACGTGTTTATCGCTGCCGCAAGTTTATCGGCTGGTGACTGTTTGTTCCACCACCGCTACTCGACGTCTCTTTACGTCGTGACCGCATGTCAGGCATCGGTCAGTACCTTCAGTGGCTCTCAAACTTCTTCGTCCAGATGCGGACGGCACAGCTGGCGCCCTAATCCTGCTTCACCGACAACTAATGCATCGCTACTAAGGAAGCGATGCATGTCCTTCATTTTTTATATTGAGTATCACCCAGGATGAAATCGTTTTTGTCTGATTTTTCACATCTGGCCAGAAACATTGTCGACATCCCTCTTCTCTCAATGTGTTTCACAGGTGTTGGTCGCACACTTCAGTGTCCCCACTGCAACGTCAGATGTCTGGGACAACAACATCTGGACAGACACGTGAAGATAAGTCACGGTCACATCGGCAGGAACGGGAGATTCAAGTGCGAGCGGTGTAAATACTCGACCGACAAGCCCACCCGTAGGAAACACCACCGGAAGACTCACACGGGGGAGCGACCCCACTGCTGCTCTATCTGTACGGCACGGTCTGCTCAGCGGTCCACTCTCACCACACACACGCGGACCCATACGGGAGAACGGCCGTATGCCTGCTCCCTCTGCCATGCACAATTCTCTGACCAGGCGCACTTCATCAGACACAAGCGAACCCACACTGGGGAGAGGCCGTATGGCTGCTCCCTCTGCAAGGCACAATTCAATGAACGGTCAAAACTCACCGGACACATGCGAACCCACACTGGGGAGCGGCCATACTGCTGCTCTATCTGCAAGGCACGGTTCTTTGAACGGTCACATCTTACTGCACACATGCGGACCCACACTGGGGAGCGGCCGTTCGGCTGCTCCATCTGCACGGCACGGTTCGCTGAACGGTCTACCCTAACAAAACACATGCGGACCCACACAGGGGAGCGGCCTTACGGCTGCTCACACTGCCAGGCCCGGTTCGCTAACCGGTCACACCTCACTACACACATGCGGACCCACACGGGGGAGAGGCCGTACTGCTGCTCACACTGCCAGGCCCGGTTCACTCAACGGTCACATCTCTTCAGACACATGCGGACCCACGCGAAGAGCGGCCACACGGCTGCCTCTACATCAGCAACGGTTCGGCAGTTTGAATCACAAAATACGTTTTTAACTGGTACACTGGTGAGAATAGCAAGGTGTGAGTGACCGAAGCGGTAAGTCGTTCGAATGTCGAAATATAGTGCTGAGGCTTCACGACAAGTGCATGAGCAGCCCCCGTTGTACGTTAGTTATTCGTGTTATAGCTGTGACTCTCGTTTGTGAGCTTCGTGGCTACCAGTGTCATATCTGGTTTGTTTGTACTTTTCCAGTGTGATTCAGTGGTTGTGTATTTAAAATAGCCGCCCTTACATAGGAGGAAAGGACTGTCGAACTGGCGTATTTTAAGCGCCGTAGCGCCATTTTAATCCATTAATTCCGCTTGGGTCATATATGACCCAAAAGCAAAATCTTAATGTTTCTTCTCAATGGAGGCAAGTGTCACTTTGATGAACTTGCGCGTGTGTTTTGTCGATTTTGTGGGTTTAGTGACGAGCGTCGGAGCGACATAAAACTGGTGTGAGCTCGTCCACTGAAGTTTCTGGAGCCAAAGACGACGGGACTGCACAGCCGCCGGTCACTGGCAATGGCGCGCCGTCCCAAAAAGTAATGTATTATGTTTGCAATTTACTATCTGTTGAATGATCGTCTACCTATATAAATTTGTCTGAAAAAGTATGATGTGTATTTTTGCCCTTCTTCTCGTCACCGGATAACTTTTGTTCCTTAATAAATATCCTTGGGTCATAATTAAATGACCCAGCCGGCAATAGTGTTATCAATTTACTCAGTATATTAAATACAATGGAAGCAACTGATGATTATACGATTATTTATTTCTGGGGGTTGTGATCAGATCACAGTGGAGGATCCAAAGGAGAGGATCCGCACATCACATGGGTCACTCATGACCCCCCCCCCCCCTTGGGGCCCGGGGCACCACCGACCTATCAGGAGCACCACAAGCCTGACAGGGGCACCACAAGCCTATCAAGGGCACCACGGGCCTGTCAGGGGTACCACTGCACAGGCTTGTTAGGGGCACCACAGGCCTGCAGGAGCACCATCGGCCTAGCAAGAGCACCACAGACCTGCCAGAGGCACCAGATGCCTGCCAGGGGCACCATCGGCCTACCAGGGGCACCATCGGTCTCGCAGAGGCATCACCGGCCTCACAGGGGCACCACCGGCCTTGCAGGGACACCTTGGGCCTGTAAAGGGCTCCACGGGCCTGTTGGGAGCGCTTCAGGCTTGTCAGGGGCACCATAGTCATGCCAGGACCCAGGGGGCACCAGCGGCCTAGCAGGGGCACCACAGACCCGCCAGGGGCACCACAGGCCCGCCAGGGGCACCACAGGCCTGCCAGGGGCATCACAGGCCTAGCAATGGCACCGCGGACCTGTCAGGGTCTCAAAAAGCCTGTCAGGGGCACCTCAGGCTTGTCAGGGCCCAGGGGCACCACAGTCCTTCCAGGGACACCATAGGCCTGTCAGGCCTATGGTGTCCCTGACAGTGTCAGGGGCACCAGAAGCCTAGCAGGGGCGCCACAGGCCTGCCAGCGGCACCACCAGCCTCGCCAATGAGACGTCGCAAAGCATTGCAATGCAGTGCGTCTTAATATTGATTGGCTGAGACCGCCATACAGTAGGTATACAGTACCTATACACAATAAGGTATCTAGATAAATCAGTTTACGTGATAACTCCCATTTGTGACTATACTAATGCCGGTTGGGTCATTTATGGCCCATGCCTATAACTTGAGAACCGATGGAACAGTTTTTTTAAAGCTTGCACAGTTTTTTTTACTGGGATCCATGTGGCTAACATTTGTTAAGGATAACTTAAGAATCAAAAAATAAATATTCCGGCATTAATGGGTTGAGAGCGTCCGGTTATATCGAAGTAATGTTTCTTTGTGTGGCTTTGGCTCCCTCCAGTATTTGCAGCATTCCGCATTACGTGCGCAATCTTTGTCGACAGGGCGCCGGTCTAACGTAGGTTGGCATGTTATGTAAATATTTATACTCTATTCATCCCGTGTACATAAAGGCGGCTACTGTTGCTATGTGCTGTCTGTACCTACAACTTTACAAGCTTGACGGGGTGTTTCTGTCGTGTCGCCCTCGGCAGATTATGTGACACCTAAGGCATTGTTTGCATTGCTCTATTGAAGAATGTACTGACACTTCCTAAGGACACTGGACACATGTCTACTAACCAATACCTACTAACTGTGTCTTAGTGTTATGGCGTTCATGTTGAAGCACATATATTGCCATGTTCGAATAAACGCGTGTATAACAATTTTCGGCTTTTTTTAAAGGGACCCTCCCACCTTAACATTAGTTTTGAGTTGAGCTATAGTTCGTTTTTCTTAAGTTTGCCCCTCACTGTAAACGTCTTTTTTAACATAGCACGAGAATTGCTAGCTGAATTACTGAGAAAACTGGTTGGCGCACAGTGATTTGACCAGATTTAACAGACGATCAATTTCATCAAATTTACTTACTATTTCACAGACTCTTAGCTGGCATTTGCTAATACCTACAGCCCCACAGGGATACACGACTTCTCAGGAATTATGTCTGAACTAATAAATAATTTGCACGGCGCTTAACATAACGTTAAATCGTCGGTGTTCAATACTTATTTTTGAAAATATTATTCATATCTACAATACAATGTGCGCTAACCAGTTTTCTCAGTAATTCAGCTAGCCATTCTCGTGCTATGTTCAAAAAGACGTTTACAGTGAGGGGCAAACTTAAGAAAAACGAACTATAGCCAAGTTTGCGGCCAGGCTCAGAAACCACCATTTATCCTGGTCGCAACCCCCGCAGCTTTATGGTGTTCAAGAAATTTCTTCCCTTTACTTGCAGGGTGGGACCAGCGTGGTCCCTATCTCTTAACCATTACGGGAATCTGATGACGTCATCAGGCTTTCGAACGTCCGTTGAATGTTTGACTAAAACGTTTTGTAGCACGCGGTGGTATATGCTGCTTTGCGCGCAACAAATGCCGCACTTTCAAATAAAGTCGCTAGGAACAGCGGAGATCCCAAAAAGTAAACAAAAGTTAAAGTCTAATATCTTGAAAACCGGTGAATATTTTTCGATGAAATTTGGTAGATATTCGTTTTTGCTCTTTCAGAACCGAGCGACATCACTTTCATGCCAATTCATTAACTTTTTTGAAGGTGGGAGGGTCCCTTTAAGTTTTATTACTTGTTCAACGCGTGTTTTTCTCGCTATTTATTTGTATTGCTTTTGTATTAAAATGTAAAGAAAATATTTATTGCAACTTTGTGTATCATGTATGTTTTATTTTGGTCGTGGTGTGGAATACGGGAGGCGTGCCTGCCACGGTGGAGTTTTCCCAAATAGAGACATTCCTTAGAGAGAAAAATTGATTGTGTTTTGTCCTCTCTTTATCTTTCAAATTTTTATTCCTTGGTGTTGTCAAATAGGCCCTTCACTTTATGGTTAAGTTGGGTCGGATTTCTGACCCTGTGATATAGTTAATAAAGGGCAAGTGAACTATTCTGTACGAGCTCAGCGTTCCCTTTCTGATGGCTGTATTTCGAACGACAAACGGATCAACTCATGGAAAGCTGATGGCTTGTCGCGTCAACATTGCCGCTACCGTCCACGGCGACCACCAAGGTGACCTGGAAACGCGACCACCAGCTGCTTGGGTCTTCTCTCGGCGTCGTGATTGTTCCAGTGTGTGTGCGACCTGTTGGCATGGAACGTTTTTAATGGCCTTTCTTCTTCTTGTGTATTCTTCAGGCATCAGTGGCTCGGTCATATGTCCCCACTGCGACTTCCGATGTCTGGGACAACAACATCTGGACGAACACGTGAAGAGATGTCACCAGGTTCAAGTGCGAGCGGTGTCGGTACTCGACCGACAGGTCCACATGCATAAAAGTGTCAGAGGTTCAAGTGCGAGCGGTGTCGGTACTCGACCGACAGGTCCACATGCATAAAACGTCACCGCAAGACTCACACTGGGGTGCGGTCGCACTGCTGCTTCATCTGTACGGCGCGGTTCACATGCCGGTCACACCTTACCAGACACATGCGTACCCACACTGGTGAGCATCCGTACGGCTGCTTCATCTGCAAGGCACGGTTCACTCAGCGGTCCAACCTCAGCAGACACATGATGACTCACACTGGGGAGCGACCGTTCGGCTGCTCCATCTGCACGGTACGGTTCGCTGAACGGTCTACCCTAGCAAAACACATGCGTACCCACACTGGGGAGCGACCGTTCGGCTGCTCCATCTGCACGGTACGGTTCGCTCAACAGTCACACCTTACCGAACACATGCGGACTCACACGGGGGAACGGCCGTACGGCTGCTCCATCTGTCAGGCGCGGTTTGCTCTACGGGGAAGTTTAATCAGGCACATGCGGACCCACACTGGGGAGAGGCCGTACGGCTGCTCCATCTGCAAGGCACGCTTCACTCAAGGGCCAAGTCTCACCTCACACATGCGTACCCACACGGGGAGCGGCCGTACGGCTGCTCACACTGCCAGGCCCGGTTCGCTCAACGAGCCAAAGCTTATCAGACACATGCGGACCCACACGAAGACTGGCCGTACTGCTGCCACTACTCTAACGGTTCGGTAGTTTGACACAAAAAGTCGGTTGTAAATGGTACACAGTTTTGAGAATTGCACAGGTATGACCGATGCGGTAAATGGTTTGATTGGCGAAATGCAATGCTGAGATATGTCGACAAGTGCATGACCGGCCGCCGTTGTACGTTTGATTACGGAGCGAGCGAAGCGAGCGTAGTCTATATTATGAATTATAACATGTCCGTGCGTGCGTGCCTGCGACTGTCATGCCTTATGTGTCTTATTGCGCCTGAAAGGCGCCGCGTAGCGACGTGAAATTTGGCATGCCGAATCGATGGGTTGATGTGACTACTGTATTAAAATTTGGGACGGATTGGCCCAGGGGTGCGCCGTCAGCACGCGCTCGCGTGCGCCATAGGGTTAACACGGGAAACGGTCAAATCGGCGATCGGGCGAAAACCGGCCTGCGGCGCCTGCTTCCCAGCTGTATAAATCGGCAACGGAGGGTCGCAGCGAGAAGCGGTTTGCACCACTCGATAGAGGAGAGATGGGCCTAGCGTATTGACATGGTTTCATAGTATAGCACGCACCACGTGCAAGGCAATACCCCCGGTTGTGAAAAAATGACCGATTTCGTGTATTGTGACGGGAAAATCGATGCCGCTGGAAAACGGCTTGACGGAATGAAATCGGTGTGGTGCCATTTTACAGGTAAATGTACGTGTAATGATAGGAAAGCAAATAAAAAGTGGTGATCCGTACCATTTCTTTAATAATGAAAAATTTATTTGAAAGTTTGATTCGCGCGGAGCGCGGTGTCCTTTACAACATCAAAACGTATTGAAAATGCTAATCAATGGCTAGGAAACCTACATATTCGGAAGGAGCATTCTTTTCTGACCAATATCCACCCAAAATATTAACGAAAACTCAATAAACTTTTATGAAAATGACTCAAGCATACGGCCGTGTTTCGTTAACGTTACAGGTATTTTCGTCAAAATCCGATCGATGGCTTATGGCCGGCAGGCCATTCAAATTTTGACAATAGCATCAAAGCATGGGCTTCAATGCACCGCACGCAAAGGGGAATTTCAAACACTAAAAATAAGCGCCTACCAGTAAACAGTACATTTTTGTACTAGGAATAACTCAGCTGCTACTGGGCCGATTGCGCTGAAACTTGGACTGTGGGTGGAGGGGGCACTCACCTGGCGATGCATGGTCGTTTGTCACAGGTAGGGGGGATCGATTGCACGTGCGCACGTGAGGGGTCCACTTATACATCTCAAGAACGGCTGGGCCGATTTCGCTCAAATTTTATTCACTGCTGGGGACAATTTAGAAAGGTGGCTGGCACAAGTCATCTGGAGTCTCAGTTAGCGCGTGCGCACGTGCAGCGGGCCAGTTTTATATCTCAAGTACGGCTAGGCCGATTGCGCTCAAATTTGGTACGTTACTTTAATCGAGTATGAGAAGGGTAACTATGTGTAGGTTATTAGTAAGGTAGGGTATGGGTAGGTTAGGGTAGGGTAGGGTGGGTTTGAGTTCGATAAAGGCAAACCACGAGAAAGGCTCTAACAACCCGGAACCAGCACCAGCATACCATGCCATGTTCAAACAAATATTCAACTCCAACAAAATAAGACAAATTAAAATCATAAGCTCCCACACCCAAACTAATGCCCCATCAAATGCATCTATCAAAACGCACAGTTATAGCGCAAAACATGCCATCTAGTCTTTCCTTAGATTAACGGAAATTTCTGAGTATGAGCGGCCGGCCGGCCGGCCGGCCGTGGTCACGCTTTTGCGACGCTTATATCTCAGCAACCACTTGACCGATTTACACGCGGTAATTTTTGTAGGGTAGCTTCATTCCTTCTATCAAGTATTGGACTATTCCCGATGCATGTGGGTGACCCCTTATGCACGTGCCACGTGCAAAACGAAGAGGTGTCACTTTTGTAATTGTTGCAATATCTCGGTAACTACTTGGCCGATTGCGCTGAAAGTTGGCATGTAGCTAGGCACCCACTAGGCAATGCATATCCATGTGCCAGAGTTGGGGTGCTGCTGCACGTGCGCACGTGCAGGGGTCGATTCCAGATCTCGAGAACGGCTGGACCGATGGCGCTCAAATTTGGTACATGGTTAGGGACCGGTTAGTAGGGTGCAGTGCAAAAGTCAGTTGGGACCCATTTTGCACGTGTGCACGTGCAGGGTGCCGCTTCCAGTTCTCGAGAACGGCTGGGCCGATTGTGCTCAAATTTGGCACATCGCTAGAGACCGGTTAGTAGGGTGCCGTTCACAGGTCAGCTGGAGGTACCCCCTCGAAATTTCGCACGTGCAAGGCTCACCCTCTCGCTCGCTCCGTTAGTCGCCCCAAAAGGCGTTATAGGTACTGGTATTAATACATACTTTACGGTGCGTTCACTGGAGATTAACCGTGCGTTAATTCGAAGGTAGCCGTGCACCAATTTAAATTGGTGCACGCGCGTGCAGTGATGACTTTCTCGACTGAAGTTTTTCGGAAGGGTCATTGACTTTATTCTTAGAATTCCCATAAAAGGCCCTTTTAGTGGCATGGGCTAGGTTTAATTTTGATTTAAAAACGCACCGTTAAGCATGTATTAATTAGTTTAACACATGGTTTCCGTGCATAAATGGTTTTAACGCACTTGTGGATGGAATGGAGCACTCGTGCGTTAATGCACTCGTTTCACTCGTGCATTAACCCGCGCACCGACGGGGGTCTGCGCCAACTTCGCACCGACGGGGGGGGGGGGGCGGATGACCGCCCCCCCCTGAGATCTCGAGAACGAAGCAAGATAGCGACAAGCGGTTAACGGCATCGGATACGCACGGCCAAGATCTACAATTTTTACTAAGGTTATTTTCAGGTCAGGTCAAAGATGACGTCACAGGGGTCGAAAAAGTCAAAATGGCGGCGCTAGATATAAAGAGAGTTTTTCTCGAATAACTTTCGAATTATTCAAGATAAAAACAAACTAAGGCCATCATCGTGATCCTCTCGTCAATCCGCATCGAATGATATATATGTTGACCTCGAAAGGTCAAGGTCAAAGGTTGACCTCAGGTCACGTGACCTCGAGGTCATCATGTATATCATTCGATGCGTCTTGACGAGCTGAACACAATGAGACCATCCACGCGTCTGTATCTTGTTCCTGTACGGAGTTATTGGCCAAAAACCTTTGGTGACCTTTGATGACGTCACATGACCTCACAGCTGCCCAACAGCAAAACAGACCTCAAGGTAGTGAAGGTTGATCGTATATGAAGTCATGTATGGTATATGGGGCCATTCCGACCCGTTTTAGTGGTAAAAACAGGGAGTTGATTTTTCCCCCATTGACTTTTAATGGGGAGGTCGCGAAATTGACCTGACCTTAGGTCACCGATATCAAAATTCCGAGATATACAAATTGTAGCTACTAATGACCTAATAATATCCTGCGACTTTCAAAGGCCTCCGACATCTACTGTAGCTCTGGCACGGTGACAAAGTTGCAAAAAAGTGACTTGAGGTTGGGTCATTCAAAGTGACCTGGTGACCTGACCTTAAAAGGTAGGAGGTTCAAACTTGCACACCATGTGTAAAATTGATGAGGTTATAGTCATACCAAATTTCGCGGCGCTACGCGCCGCGGTTTTCCCGCTATTCGCGAAAAACATCAGGGGGGGGGCGGATATCCGCCCCCCCGTCGGTGCGCGGGTTAACACACTCGTGCTCCAATCCATCCACGTCGTGCGTTAAAACCATTTACACACGGGAAACCATGTGTTAATATATATTAGTGTTATACACCTTTTTACGCCCAATTTAGGGCGGCAGTGTGTACATTTCAGTAATAGTGCGGGCGATTCCGACAGTTTGCCATGGTCTGTCTATGGCGCTTGGCGATCTGTCGAAATCGGTTGCACTATTGCTGACTGCGTGCACTATGTCTATATTTGGCCGTAAAAAGGTGTAGCTGTGGTTCTCGTTTGTGAGCTTCGTGGCTACTCGTGTCACATATGGTTTCTTTATGCTAGCACACAATGATTCAGTAGTTGTGTTTTAAACGCCTACATATAGGAGTTAAGGAGTGTCGCTGTTTGGTACCAAGGGCGGCGCCACCGTGGGGGCAGTGGGGGCAGACTGCCCCCACTGGCAGGAGGCCGTGGGGGCAAGACTATGTTTTTGCCCCCACAAAATTTGGCTGATGTTGAAAAGGGAACAGAAGACCGGTGCAACATTCATGATAGGCGGTTAATAACATAATAGTACGCCTGTTTTTGACCGTCCCCGTATCAAGTGCATCAGCAAAACGTTCGTTCTCGGACCGTCTGTCGCATATCTCCTACTCCCACTCATTCTTCTACTCTTTTTCATTTGCACCAGAAGGCTGCCCTCGAGCTTGACCTCGAGGAGGTTGAGAGGCAGCTTGTCAAAAGTCGGCCAGAGAAGAGATCTTTTGGGAAACCTTAGACTGAGACTGAGCTCAGGAAGGTATGACAAAATGTGATGGGTATGTATATCCGGGTTATCTGGAAATGTGTGTGGGTCGCCCTAATGGAGCTTATTCTGGTATCAATCGTGTGTGAGAGAATCGCACATATACATACGTACTACGGGAAAAAAGAGAACTAGGTACCTACTAACTATTGTTTGGAGGAATACACCATTTTACATCTCAACGAACAACATAACGTTTTCACAGGTTTGTGTCTCGCAATCTAGTTTTATAGTTTTATTTGCTCGCGACCTTTTAACCCGGCCGGGCCCGGGGGTAATCACAACCACCGCAGCCCGGGGGTAGCCCCCCTCCCCCCACCTGTCTAACTCCGTAAATAAGGCAGTTACGTAAACAAAAATGGTACCAAATGAAAGATATCTACGAGAAGATTCTTAAAGCCCCTAAACCTTTTGACCTCAGGTAAATTTTTAAGGCCAGAAGTCAATGTCAAAGGCAAAAACCGGCACTTTTGTATAGTGGTCTCAAAGTACGCGTTCCAGACAGGGTTGTGCTTGACTCATGAGTCGAGTCAGAAATTTGACTCAACTCTGACTCTAATGAGTCAGATTTGAGTCGAGTCGGATAAAATGTTGAGCTGTTGAGTTGAGTCAGAGTTGAGTCGGACAAAAATATTAAGGCGTTGAGTTGAGTCAGAGTTGAGTCAGTAAAATAACTTTTGACATTGAGATGAGTCAAACATGTAGGATCATGATTCAGCTGACTCAACTTTCCAGAAACTATAGGTACATATAAGCTTTTCATTCCCCCCCCCCCCCCCGCTTAACAACTTAGCCCTGGCTCTGCTGCCGGATTTTTTTCACCCCCCCGCTCAACAACTTTATTATCTGAGTCAATTTTGAGTCAAGTAACTTGTCAACAAAAAAATTGAGTCAAGTTTGAGTCGACTCATATTTTCATCGAGCCGCTTATTTTTGGCAGGTGGTTGAAATTCACGTCTGTGGCGCCGAAGTTTGCCTAGAGAAATCGGTCCTGAGACGTTATCAAGGAGACTATGTCCAATTTTTTTGCTTCAAAAAATGTTAAATTAATGGGTGATAAGGTACAGCAAATTTTGGCTTTCTATCCCTAAGCGTTCGTGAGGTATCTCAAATATTCGCCAGGGGGAGGCGAAAAACGCCCCCCCCCCCCTCTCTTCCGCGCGGGCCCGCGAGGGTTAATGGTTCAGCTCAATACGTATGCATGAAACCTGAAACCATAATAGTTTTGAATAGCAACATCTAGGGGCAAGGTGCTCATGGATTTTGCAGATCGGCGTATCAGACAACAGTCGGGTCACCTCAATCTTGCCCCCACTGGCGAAAATTCGTGGCGCCGCCACTGTTTGGTACAGCGTCGTAGCGCTGTAATTTGTGAAGAGTATCCGGCTACATTGAGTGACAATGCCTCTTCTTTCTTTTTTTGTTACGACTCACTCTCGCATTCGTGGCATTTCGTATGTTCTGCGCAGCCTTTGTCGACAAGGCGCAGGTTAAAAGTAGATCGGCGTGGCATGTAAATCTACAACTATCTATCCATCCTTTGTAAACGCGGCTACTGTTGCTACGAATACGACGTACAAACTGTCTGGACCTACAAGCCTGACTGGGTGTTGTTGTCGGGTCGCTGTCGGCAGAGTATGTGCCGCCAAAAGCTGAAATAAAAGTAGCGTTGTTCTATAGGAGAATGTACTGACGTACAGGGACCCGCAGTTGCTACTGTACACATATATTACCAATTTAGAATTGCGCTATTATTTGCTAAGTGCTGGCCATTGGAGAAAGGAAATGTAGTGCAAAGTATGGAGGAATAACACATGTTTGCTCCTAGGACGTATGTTTTGTATAATTCCTCTTACCGCAACAGATATTCTTCCAAAACTACAATCGTGCTATTTTTCCGCGCCGGTTGCCTCCCCAGAGCCCGTCCTTGGTATCGCCTTTAGCTTCCGTTCCCGCTACGTGAATGAAAGTCACGTGACTACTACAGGTTTGCGCTCAGTACTAACACACCTAGCCCGAGGGCCGGTCCGTAGCGGGGAGGGGTAGAACGCCAGGGCTCCAGCGCAGTGGAGGAGGTGGTGGCCCGTATCATAAAGAGGCAACCGTAAGCAGAACTACAATTGCCGCAGTATAAGATTATGATCAAGTTTTCTTTAGATGTATTGATTGACAAGAAAGTGCAATGCTTATCCGATATAATAAAACGGTGTCCAAGGCCTTGGAAGAACTATAAAACATATTCAGCAACGTATAAATTTCTGATACAGGCCATGACCTTTCACCTTGCCTCCGGGGAGGACCGCTCAGGAAGCCACATACCGAACGAATCGAGGCCTCGCAACGCGGCAGCAGAGGAGGTGGATAAACCATCGCCAGATCTTTCGGTTGCTTATGTTGAAGAAGGGGGGGGGGGTGGAGGGTGAGGGCGGTTTTCAACCCACTCACCAATCCTTCCCTTATTAACTTATAGCTTACCGAAAAATGCAACACAATGGTGGCCGTCACGAGATGTAGCGAAGAGTGCCTCAGCCACACCGGTTTTGAGTAAACTATTAGCATTGGAATGCAGGCCAGTGATCATGAAGCATTATTTTATTTTTGTCGTGCATAAGCTGGGATGACGTGGTTCAAGTTAATTGCGAAGAAACGGTTTTAGTTTCAGAACATTTATGAGGCTAGTCGCGCGAAATAGTATACGTGTGCTGCAAAACGTCAAATATAATGTTGACGTGCTATCCAGATGATAGAATTTATTTGACACAAGAAGTCAAAAAGTGGCATCGTAGGTCATCCTGCATACCTATAAATCGATTCGTCACCTTGGTTCGAGCTCAATAGTTCTTTTCGCGGATGATCGGTTTCGTTTTCTTTCTTTTTTTTTGGGGGGGGGACAGATTATGAGCCAGTAACCACCCTCCCCAGTCCCCCAAGCAACAATTGTTGACAAATACTGTGATGGCCTAAAAAATGCCCATGTTACGTAGGGGAGAATGAGGTAAGATGAGCCGCTTTTTGTTTTTCGTTAGCTACAGGCTAACTTACTGATCATTTTTCTGCGTTTACGGGTTGGACGGACAGAGTGGTGATTTGCGCATGATAATGATGGCCAGAAATGTTTCATACCGCTTATTTTTGTACTGAAAAGGCTACGTCAAAAATCATCTTGCACGTTGCTCATCTTACCTCATGGGCTGCTGAGTTGAGACACGTCGTGGGGAAAGTTGAGCATGGATAGAAAAGCGAACCTTTTCTTTTCGTGGGCGTGGCGAAGAGTGGGTTCTTTTATTTACTCCATGGCATAGATACTTATGGCAAAGTTTTTTTCCTCCATCAAAAAGTGACTGTTTTAAGCCTTCCAATAGCTCGTCAAGTTTTCTATCACGGAAGAAATCATTTTATCCTTCAGATAATCTGCAAATCACTTAAAACTTGTGTAATCAACAAAGAAAAACAATTTCCTACCATTTTTTTCAGCAGAAACAAGCGCAGCTCAGTTTGGTTTTCGACAGCGGAGACAACAATGGCTTATCCGGCTCATCTTCCCCCAGGTGAAAATGGCTCATCTTGCCCCACCCGTAACCATTTTCGATTAATGACATCCGCTAAGGAAAATAACCATTCACCGCAGATAACAACCATCTCATTTTAAAGGCAAAACATGTCTTAGTTATCAGGGGCGATACCACATGTTACCGGGTGCTGAGCGTGAAAACGTTGCCGTCTCACGTGAAAGACTGCAGCATCGTAAGCGAACGGCACATGGAAGCTCAAGTCAATTAGCGCCATAGGAGCTGAGAAACATGGGGTGGCTAAACTTGCCCCTTGGCTCATCTTACCTCACTCTCCCCTATTTGGGGCTCTCATCTTGTTAAAGTTTTTTGTCTGTTCATTATAAAAGCTGTCAAATTTACCGTATAATTAAACTTTTATTGAGTTTGTATTTCACACTTATCTAAAATGAAAAAAATTATCACTGGCTTTTTTATGAATGGAATTGGATGGCCGCATGAATGAACGAATGAATAGCTCCATTTGAACATCAGCTGAAATCAGTCCTAAAATTTAATCTACCAGTCTGCAACGAAAAGGTTTAAAAACCAGTACAAGTTAGGTGCAGTTTCTAATCTATGCCGTTTTTTATTAAGTGTCTCATAGCTCCTTAATCTTGAGCCGCTTCTCTTACGATTCATTTTATGTGGTGCTTACATTGTTCAAGAAGTTATAGTATTCGAGCTCGTTGGCCTCAAAAACTGCTATCGAAGTAAATTAAAGTGCTTCGGGCTTCGGCACCTAAAAACCAATCGATATTTAACCCTCACCCACTTAGGCATTTCTTTTCAGCGTGTTACATGTAGCGGAGGGGCGTAGAAACCCTCAGCCATTCGGCCCTTGATAAAAATAGCCAGAGCTTCGCTGAAAAATAAAAAGAGCGAGCTGCTCGTGACGAGAGAAATCCGATGATTTGAGGGTCCTGGTCATCGCTGACGAGAGAAAGCCAATTATTTTTATGCCCTGGTCAATGCTGAGATCCTAGGTTACTGGTTGACCTCCCAGATCAGGTTAACCCAAAAGCACGGAAAATTGGGTCCTGCTAGAATTTCTACAAGTGAATTTTGCTGGGACTTGGCTTGTTTCTGACTCCGAATTTTCACTTGCTTTGATCAAAGATGATGCATCAAAGCATTTGGGGTTGGACGGGTCACGCTAGATCACCCATTAGGCGTTCTGCCGGCTATCCATAGAATGTTAACCAGCACTTACAGCCTTGCAACATATTGCATAGGCACTGTAACTGATACCTAAGTATGCCTAGTTTTCAGATGCTAGAATGAGTGCTAAATTTCAAACCAACACTTCCTAAAAACCACAGTAAAAAGGTGTAAATTTAAGGAAGTTAACCGAAATCATTTCAAGTAAATGACCTTAACCTGAGTTTCACGTGACCTTGGCACCCACAACAATCAATGAGACAAACATTAGATAGTATATTTCACATGTTGTCACGTTGCTTATCACGAAACGACTAGGTATGGAAACACACAGAAGATGTGCGCTGACTTTCAATTGCTATTCTGGCCTGACATGTTCTTGAGAAAAATAATCACAGGTTAAAGGTAATTTAGTTAACCTATAATTGTCCCTAAGAATAATCCTATTTACAACTTTTAAAAAGATACAGCCTATACAGCTTAGGCATACAATTTTTTCTGCATTAAGATAATATTCATTTATCTCCACAGAATATGGTAAATTAGTGCTGCTGAAGCTCGCTTTCGAAGCGTCTCCTCCAGGCATTCCACAGCTCTCGTGCCATTTTGGATCACGGAACATGGCTGGGCGCAGGACAGGCCGTCTGCGAGCTTGGACGGACCACGTGACCACCTCCTCCCCTCCCCCTCACTCCCTTCCCCAGCAGGGTGTCCGATCTAACCGCGCCCCAGGCAGTCGGCTCGGTCCGACCCTCCCCTGGTCGAGCCACGGCCACGGCCCGGTGCCGCCTGAGTTCGTGCCGGGTGCAAAACTGGAGCAGTAACTAGCGCCGGAACTAGTAGTCAGCACGACCATCGTCAGATGGCAGGAGTAAATGGAATAAGCGGTTCCAGGTTTCAGAAGGAATGGGGCAGGAAAAAGCGCTGAAAACAATGTTTTGCTGATATAGCCATAAAAAGTTCACTGAATTAGGAGAGCAGCACATCAGCTTAAAGCCCTTCAGATGGTGGTTTTAATAAGCACACAATCATTTCCCAATTCGCCTCCAACGGTGTCACAGGCAAAGAATACGCTGAAATACTAGTGTGTACAGAAGCAACTGCGGGTCCCTGTACCATCAGGACATATGTCTATTAACCGATATTCTACATGTTCCGTAGTGTGATGGTGTTCATGTGGAAGCACAAATATTGCCATTGCCCAATAAACGCTGTTTATCAATTTTCGTCTATTTTGAAGTTATTGTTAGGATGTGTTAGTGCACTGTGTGCCCGGTGCCACCTCTCGGCGCGCTGCTGGGCGCGCCACTGCGGACCGCCTCCCGCTGGGCGCGCCGCTGCCACCGGCGGCGCGGGGTCACGGCCGCAGCCGGGGCGGCGGTCATTCTGGACCTGGGGCTCGCCACGCGTGCTGCTGCTGCTGCTGCCGTTGTGATACCCGACCTAATACATCACAAATGGAGACGCTGCCTTTGGACCTAACATTATTACCTGTTTCACACCTGTTGGGCTCTTATTAACCCGCGACTCGCTGAGGGTCTTTAATTTCTACGCCCTGCTGGGGAAGTGGGGTGTTTGAACACCCCCCCCCCCTTTCTAGCTCGATCCCTGGGCCACGTAGCGACACTGGGTAGACGGCATTCGAACGACGGCATTCGAAAGAACGTCGAAAACAAGAACGAAAAACAGTTTTGGTCAGTTTTTAAGTCAGGTCAAAGGTCACGTCACTGGCGGATCCAGGGGGGGGGGGGCACGGGGGCCATGGCCCCCCCCCAAAGGCCTAAAGTGGCCTGTTTGCCCCCCCCCCAAAACGCCAGAAAAATTGCTAAGAAAATATACCTTGATGGAGGTTTTTAGCCACCTGGTGAAGTAAAGCTTTCCACAGCATAATATGGAAGCAATATAGTAGCAGTGAGGGTCAGTCAAAAGTTGCGCGAGCGGAGTCGACCTTAAAAAAAAAAGACTGTTGTTGGCACGTGTTTATGGCGCGGCAGCTGGTAGTTGGCGGTGTTTCGCGTGGTGTGGCATCACTGGCGGATCTGGGGGGGGGGGGGCACGGGAGCCTGAGGTGCCCCTGACAGGCCCGTGGTGCCCTTGCTAGGCCTGTGGTGCCCCTGGACCCTGGCAGGCCTGTGGTGCAGTTCACAGCAGAAGTAATGTGGGGTTTCAGTCATGGGTATGTTCTGCTTCTGAAGCTTAGGAACGATTAGCCAGACTACAATGAAACTTTGAATGTAGCTTATATGTATCGTCATCCTTGCAGCTGCAACTTTAGCTATTGACATCTTCTTTTCAATCACTTCGCATTAAACAATCGCCAGTCAAAGCCAACCGTTGAGTTTGGTAAAACCCTACATTACTTTAGCGGTGGGCTGTACCTCTGGCGGGCCTAGGGTGCCCCTGCTAGGCTGCTGATGCCCCTGGGACCTGACAGGACTGTGGTGCCCCCAACAGGCCCGTGATGCCCCCGACAGGCCCAAGGTGCCCCTGCGTGATGCCGTGATGCCTGCGAGGCCGTTGGTGTCCCCTGCGAGGCCGGTGGGGCCCCTGACAGGCCCATGGTGCCCCTGCTAGACCGGTGGTGCCCCTGGCAGGCCTGTGGTGCCCCTGCTAGGCCGCTGGTGCCCCTGGGCCCTGACAGGACTGTGGTGCCCCTGACAGGCCCAAGGTGCCCCTGCAAGGCCGGTGGTGCCCCTGTAAGGCCTGTGGTGTCCCTGACAGACCCATGGTGCCCCTGCGAGGCCGGCGGCGCCCCTGGCAGGTCTCTGGTGTCCCTGACAGACCTGGGGTGCCCCTGACAAGCCTGTGGGGCCCCTCACAGGCCCGTGGTGCCCTTGCTAGGCCTGTGGTGCCCCTGGCGGGCTGGTGGTGCCCCTACTAGGCCGGTGGTGCCCCTGACAGGCCTGTGGTGCCCCCGGGCACCAAGGGGGTCATGACCCATGTGGCCCCCCTTGGATCTGCCACTGATGCATAATATATTGATTTGTAAAGGCGTTATGGCTTATGCAATATGCAATTGCAGGCACTTGGTATCCCTCACTTATCCCTCATTGGGGCTCTGGCGGGCTCCTGAGGGCCCACGTCTATCTCCGGGAGCCCATATAGACAGGCTCCTTTGGGTCCTTTCAGTACACTATAGCATAAGAGGTCTCCATGCGAGTCCTATACATACATCTGAGGGCGTACCCTGATGTCTGAGGTACCCAACTGCAGCTCCAATGGTCTCTTCTTACACTGGCGGATCCAGGGAGGGGGCATTTAGGGCCATGCCCCCTTCCCAGAGGCCTAAAGTGGCCCGTTTTCCCCCTCCCCCAAACGATAATGAAACATAGTTCAATCAGGGCGTGGCCCAGGAGCCGAGTTAGACAGGGCTGTTTTACCACCTCCCGGCCCGCAAAGGGACCCAAGCACTGACTCGAAGCGGGTTAAAGAGACCCTCCCACCTTCAAAAAAGTTAATGAATTGGCATGAAAGTGATGTCGCTAGGTTCAGAAAGGGCGAAAACGAATATCTACCAAATTTTATCAAAAATATTCACCGGTTTTCAAGAGATTAGACTTTTATTTTTGTTTACTTTTTGGGATATCCGCTGTTGTTCCTAGCGACTTTATTTCAAAGTGCGGCATTTGTTGCGCGCAAAGCAGCCTATACCACCGCATGCTACCAAACGTTTTAGTAAAATATTAAAAAATCATTAGATCTCCGCTGACGTCACACATTCAGAGGGGTATCCAAAAGCATTAGCCCCTCTGAATCAAAATGCTGCAATTTTGAAATTCAATATTTCCGATTTAAGGCATTTCTCGATGTTGTGAGTGCGTGCCGAAACCGGTAATTGTGAGCCAGGGACCCCATTTTGGCTATCTCAGCTCAAATCTAATGTTAAGGTGGGAGGGTCCCTTAAGTGGATCGATAAAAACAATGGCAAGTGTTTACAAAGTAATATAAAGGCATGGGTCGGGTGGGCTACCATTTATATATTTTTCTTTTTAGTTAAAAAAAATTCATAGTGTCAGGGCTGTGACGAAAAATAAGTGGCCTAAATCCGATGAGAAAACAGGATTTGGGGGTACCCTAGGTTTGGCTCCTGCATGAGTTGCCCCCCCCCAAAAACGCAAGCCTGGATCCGCCAGTGGGTCACGTCACCAGAGGTCTTTGTCGACATGGCGTAGGTCGAAAGTAAATCGGCATGGCATGCAAATCTTATATACAGGGAGTCCAGAAAAAAAAACGGATACTATTATCTTCTGATATAACTAGGAAAATAAACACTGGACATTTAACCCGCGCCCGGCTGGGGGTCCTGGATTTCCACGCCCTGCTGGGGGGGGGGGGGGGTTTGAACACCCCCCCCCTTGTAACTCAGCTCCTGGGCCACGTAGCGATACGCGGAAGGCGGCGTTCGAAAGAGCGTAAAAAATAATGACGAAATCACTTCGGTCAATTTTTTGGTCAGGTCAAAGGTCAGGTCACCAGAGGTCATTGAAGGCAAAATTTCGCCGATTTCCAGGTCGAATGTCGAAAATTTCCAAGAAGCCAACGCATAACTCGGGAACCAATAGAGCTACAGCGCCGCAGAAAAGCGCATTCGATAGCCCTATTGACGCCCTTTCTGAGTAATCCTCTCAGATTTGACCTAACGTCAACGGTTTTGCCTGCAGGGGGCAAAAACTGCAAAAATAGCCGATTTTTTCGGAAACAGTTTTTCTGCAATAACTTTTGACCCAAGCCTTGTAAGAGCTTACTTTTACCGGCATCGGGTTCCTCTCGTCAAGACGCATCGAATGAACTATTACTTGACCTTGAAAGGTCAACTTCAAAATTTGACCTCAGGTCAAGGTCATGACCTGACCGGAAAGGGTCATGTTGCATATCAGTCGATCCGTATCGACGAGCTGAACACATCTAAGGCGTTTTCATCGCTCTAGCATGCCTCTATCAAAAGTTATTTGCGAAAAACTGTTAGATACCATTCGTGACCTAAGATGCCCTCAGGGCATAAACAAGGGTCACGGACACCATTTTCATGTTCAGTGTGTCTAAAACACTTGTAATGCGGTGTTTGGGAGTGTTTATAATGTCTTTCGTCCAAAAGTGGCGCATTTCAATTTTCTCCCATTGACTTATAATGGGGATGTCGCAAAATTGACCTGACCTTAGGTCATCGATATCAAAATTTTGAGATATACATTTTGTACATGCTATTGCTCTTAGCCATCGCTGAAAGTTTCAAAGCGATCGGTCACTCGGTGTAGCTATGACAGACATTGAAACTTTTTATGAGGTGAGGTCACTTCAAGTGACCTGGTGACCTGACCTTGAATGACCTTGGTCTGAAATTTTCACAACATGTGTAGAATTGATGTATGATAAGGTGTACCAAAAACGGCGGCGCTCCGCGCCGCCGTTTTTGAGATATTCGCGAAAAACCACAAGGGGGGGTGTTCAAACACCCCCCCCCCCCAGCAGGGCGCGGGTTAAAAATGACACATACTTGTACAGGGTGTCCCAAAATCAATGCCACACCTTTCCAGCGCCCATTGCATGAAAATAACAAACATGAGAGTTACGCAGTATTTACATATGTAAGTATCCCCACCTCTCCCTAATACAGGCAAGCATACGGTTCGGCATGTCAGACATCAAGTTGTCCAGATTTTGTGGACTGATCTTGGACCAGGCAGATCGGACGTTCCTGGGCAGTGTGCCTTCGGACATTCCTTGTGCCATTGTGTTCACCTTTTCCCGGAAGATCACCCACAGTTTGTCTATTGACGACAGGTCAGGGCTATTCTTCGGTCATTTGTCCTTCTCCTAGATTGCCGGGAAGTGCGATCGACAGGGGAGCATTCATTCTGGCCAGGGTTCATAATGTCCAGGGTACGTTATTCCCAGTGTCGAAATGGCCAGTGCCTTAAATGGGCCAGAGTTCATAATGTCCAGGGATTGCATGGTCCAAATGCGGCCAACTGGCTGCAGATAGGGTATATTCAAAGAGGCCAGGGTTCATAATGTCCAGGCCACGATGTGTCCAGTGTTCGAAATGGCCAGGGTTCATAATGTCCAGGGCACGATGTGTCCAGTGTTCAAAATGGCCAGAGTTCATAATGTCCAGGGCACGATGTGTCCAGTGTTCAAAATGGCCAGTGCCTTGAATGGGCCAGAGTTCATAGTGTTCAGGGACTACATAGTCACTGAAAGTGACGTCATTATGTAAAAAACACGGAACCAGCTCAATGCGAAGCAGTGCAGTGCCGAAGGCAATGCCTTAGGAGAGATTACAGGCAATAGTAAATCAAATATTTTTAGGTTAAGTGGTTATGTATCTGGCTTCAGGCCGAAGGCCTGAAGCCTGATGCATAACCACTTAACCTAAAAATATTTGATTTACTATTGCTTGCAATCTATTCATGCGAGAAATTATTTCCTTATCCCCGGTAGGCAAACATCATTACCTTAGGTTAGGTTAGGTTAGGTTAGGTTAGGTTAGGTTATTTTAGGTTAGGTTAGGATAGGTTAGGTTTGGTTGGGTTGGGTGGACTATGTAATCCCTGGACACTATGAACTCTAGCCCATTCAAGGCACTGGCCATTTTGAACACTGGACATATCGTGCCCTGGACATTATGAACCCTGGCCATTTCGAACACTGGACACATCGTGCCCTGGACATTATGAACCCTGGCCATTTCGAGCACTGGACACATCGTGCCCTGGACATTATGAACCCTGGCCTCTTTGAATTTACCCTATCTGCAGCCAGTTGGCCACATTTGGACCATGTAATCCCTGGACAATATGAACACTGGCCAATTCAAGGCACTGGCCATTTCGAGCACTGGACACATCATGCCCTGGACATTATGAACCCTGGCCTAAATAATACGCACCCGATCGACACCACTCCTGCGTTATTCTAGCTCGATGGGCTTGGGTGCCGTCCTGTTGAAAGATAGCTCTACACACACAGAAATATTGAGCGATGTCAAGTTCAATATAGGTACTCGTAAATAGTTCAATTAGCTTCAAAGTTCTGCTTCACTTAGTAAAATATCTTTAGTTTAAGTATTTTCGTGATAAATAAGCAAGGTATCCGTCGCACAACGCCATAATAAATAAAGGCATCAAGAATAAGTTTGTTTTTATACGACGTTTATTGGTTAACTAACAAACATCGGCAGTTTTATTACACCACACAAGCATCTTTACGCGAAACAGGATAATGTAACAGCATAACAGATGTTCAAATACCTAACTGATATGTTTCCATGCAAAGCAAGTGTATCCATACGCGAATGAGTGTTGTGTCGCACTGGTAATTGCGGTACACATCCAGAGCACCGTTCGTTTACGTCAACCAGTGTAAATTTAGCGAAATTTTGAGCTATATGCTGACGGCGGCGGCGCCATTTTCGCAATCTGTCAGTTGTGCGCCGGGGACCGCGGGGGCCGGCGGGGGAGTGTTGTGGCTGCAGTGCGCAGAGTGGGTTTGCCCATTCTTGTGCGATCAGTGAGATAAAACAGTGCTGTGGTGTTTATCTAGTTCGATAATAAGCTGAGTAATGAGTGACTAAGTGAATAATAAGTGAAATACTGCATTGTGGTCATCGTCCGATAACTGCAATCAAGACCGAGTCTGAAATCTGAAGCGGAGCGACATTGGAGGAGCTGCTGGAAATTATCCAGCTTTGTCGGAGTGTTAAGGTGGGCTTGTAATTTTTCAACTGAGCTGCTGTCGTGTTATGAAAATAATGGATGCACTTTCATGCTTTTCTAGGGTTAATTAGGTATATGTATGCTAATATTTTGCCAGATAGGCAACAGAGAGCCGATGGCTAATTAGATGAACGATAATTTTGGCACAGTGAAGTAGTGCGTAGTCGTACAGATGATATATTTTTTATTTATTAATTAATTACGGGCAGTTGACGGGAGACGGGCGGTGGCTGCGACCTGTAGCGGCGCCCATGCGTTGTGAAATATCAGCTTATATACATGATAAGGTATATACGCTAATCTAACTTTTATTTCCGTCAGATGTGATGTCGATTCTTAACAATAAACGACAAACAAACAAACGTGTTTGCAGCATGGGGTAGGCATTGAGCATCACAATGTTTCGTTGCATTTAGCTATGCTCGCGGCTGGCGACAACGTCCCCGCCGCGTGTCGCTTGCGTTACAAATTTTGCGGGCCCAACATTAGCTTTACCAGAAAAAAATCGTTATAATAACCGTCATATTTGTGTAAATTTACCGTCATGAATTTGTGTACGATTACCACGCGAGTGTTCCTTTTGGTACTTTTTACCAAAAACACATCTTTGTGCGTAAATGTAACGCGAGATCCGCGGTAAAGTTACACTGAAAGCGGTTCTCCTACACAATAGTGAAGCACTCCGAGGCTAGCAAAACACACATATAAGTGTTCTTTTACCCAGAAAACAGAGTAATTTTACACCAAAAAAAATGTTCCTTTTGGTACTTTCAATTACACCGTTTTTCCGCTCAATATTTCTGTGTGTGTAGACATGTTCAGCATAAGTTTTAGGCTGGAGACGTGGCTTGATGGCCTCCAGCTTTAGAAACATCCTCAGGTACCGATGGATTGTCGACTTGCGAGACTGGATTATCGCTGGCAGTCAGCCTCTTTGCCAGTTTCCTTGTGGATTCGCCTCTCTTTAGCACTGCGCTTCGCGATAACGATTTCCGCTACCCGGCTGACGGAACTCTTCCTACGGCGACCCGGCTTGTTCTCAAGCATTTGCCCGCCTCTGCTGCGTGACAACCAGCGCCAAATCGTGCGGCGACTCACGCCCAGTGACTCGGCGACCTGGCTGTGGGTCATGCCGCCGGCAACACTGCCTACAGCTTCGCTGCGGGTCGATATGCTTTGCTGCTTTGCCATCCTGGACACCTGGTATGCGCGTGTCGGGTACTTCCCCGGAAATGACCTCTGTTCACCTCCTGACCGGTCAGGGTCACAAAAGTCGAAGGTCACGTGATTAAAAGATAACCAATGCGGTTTGAGAGCCAGTACCGGCGAAATGATATTCGAATTGCGCCATAGCAGGCAAAATCAAGACTATGGGAGGGTGTGACATTAATTTTGGGATACCCTGTATTCACAAGCGCATGGAAATACAGATGGCAGGTGCCACATGGCGTTTAAACCCTCTGGTCAGTCGCGGCAGATCCTCAAAGCATATGCTCGATGTAGGCCCCATTCCGGCGGATCACCTCCGGCAGCCGCACGGTCTGCAGATGGGGCATTCCACGATAGATCGACAAGGGGATAACACGGTACATCTCATATTTCGTTCAAAATACTTCTATAGGGTTATCTAATACGCTGATTCCACCTCTGCAAGTCTCAGCCCAATCGGAGCAAGCATTACGGAGTTATAGCCTCCGGCATTTTTCTGAGGTCACGAAACATGACGATATTTGATGGCTTATATCTAAGTGAAATAAAACGAAAATGCAAAACATTAAAGGGAGATAATGACCTTTTTCCACAAAATCTGAGTTAGGATCATTTTCTGACAAAACACAACAAGTTATAATGTAAATTAAAACCATTTTGCTCAATGCGGTACCTTGCCGCAAATATCTCAACTTGAAGTCATGTTAGCGGGGAGCGCTGAAAATGACCGTTGAATAAGTACTTACATCACTTTTTGGTACTTGCATGTAATTTTGTAAAATGAGCGTATTCCTTACATTTGATCTTCATCACATCTAGTTAGTTAATGGTCGTCTATAGTGCCTTCAAAAGATATTCATGGTTTGGGGGTGGTTTATGTCTAAATTTACGCAACTATTTTTCCTGTTCATCATCTGAGGCCATATGCTGCTATTTTAGTAGCAACGACTCAATTTTGAATCGGTCCCGCCGACTGCACAATAAAAGAAGATAGATACAACACTTTTGCGGCATCACTGAAAAACTTATGCAGTACCTACTGTTATCAAAATTCTCATAACACCGTTCGACAAACCTGAAGTCTTTTTGAAATAAATATGCTTGTATTTTTCGCTTCAGGCTCTGAGGCCAAAATAATGAATTTCGTAGTCGCAATCGCAAGATTTGGCTGCGTTTCTGGCGCATGCCGTTCATTTGTGGCGCAAAATAATACTTGGAAACAAAGAAGAGTAGGCACTATGTACGAATCTAATTAATTCTAAACCGAATTAACTCTAATTCAAATTAGAATCCTTACAACCAAGCAACGACAAGGCGATAACATAAACAAAAACCCAAGCGTCGCTGTTTGAAACAAAAGCGCCATATACAGCGACTTTTTTATAGAGAAGGACAAGAAGGACAACGCATTTCGGTGGGTGTTACAAGTACTGCAAGTACTGCTTCTTTTTTGCAAAAATAAAAACCTTTTTCACATACGAAAATGTGCTAGGAAATTTTCATATTTTATAGAAACTACAGTAGAAATAGTAGAGATGTCGAGTAATTTTTATTAAAGAAAAAAGAAAGCTCATTATCTCCCTTTAAGATATGGATGTTTTCACAATGAACATAGCAGTAAATCAACACCCTTGTTTTTACTATTTTTTGTGTTTGCCCTCGTGACCTCGTGACCTCAGGTCACGTCACGTGACCTTTATTCGAGGGAAGCATTTTTTCTGCTTTTTTCTCTTGAAAAAGTAACTTTTATATGTCTGCTTTACATGGTAAAGTTTTGGGAGATAGGTTATTTTTATAAATATTTTAGTTTAATTTTTTAGTTGAAGGCTTTATTGGAATTTTCCGCCCGGGCGAACAACTTGGCCTTGGTGATTGCCCCTAGTTGAGGTAGTGCCACGAAACTGAAAGAAGCGTATTAAAGGGAGATAATGAGCTTTCTTTTTTCTTAAATAAAAATTACTCGACATCTATACTATTTCTACTGTAGTTTCTATAAAATATGAAAATTTCCTAGCACATTTTCGTATGTGAAAAAGGTTTTTATTTTTGCAAAAAAAGAAGCAGTACTTGCAGTACTTGTAACACCCACCGAAATGCGTTGTCCTTCTCTATAAAAAAGTCGCAGTATATGGCGCTTTTGTTTCAAACAGCGACGCTTGGGTTTTTGTTTATGTTATCGCCTTGTCGTTGCTTGGTTGTAAGGATGCATATTTACTTCTGGACAACGAGTTGCGTTGGAGAGGCCGGAAATAGTGGCGATTTCAGGACCGCAAGAATGGACCGTCATTGGAATGATTCTTTTTTAAATCGTGCGCTTTTTTCGACCGGAATTTAATAGTTACTACAAAATATTTTTTAATTACGTTTCCACCAAGAATGAATGCCATCAGGGCTAAATTTTTACTACTTTTGCATTTTGTCAAGAAGCATATAGTGCTGTTATATTGCAGTTCTAGCGCATTTGTTACAAAATATGAAGCGAATAAGCGTCAGTGTAATTTGAGTGTTTTTCATCAGTTCCACTTCCACTAAGTTAACTTGTGGGGAAGCTAATAGCTATGCTAATTGCTCTTGTCCATCCACTAGAAGTTATTAAATATTTTGCTTTGTGTATTCCAAAAGGAGAGGGAACTATTTTATTTGTGCCTTCATGTCAGAATTGAGGATGGATCATTAAATTTTCAAGGCAGTTTACAAACAAGCATTTGGTCTTTCTCGTTATGAGCAGTGGCTAAGAAGAAAAGGTTGATCAATCCTGAAGTTCAGTCATCATACCTCAACTTGGCAGCAAGATCTCCAAGGACAGAGGATATATTGTATACCTATCCTGTAAATCAAAGCATTTTTGTGCCTGCAAAGGCTTAAGTTCTTTGTGGTGTGTTCGGAGTGAGGCCGTTTTTGTTGTATGTTTATGTGGAGATTGAATATAACTGTGACCCTGTGGCTGTTTTTATACTTTCTATGGTCAAACAGGGAACAGCACATTCACATAACATACTCACCTAGCACCTACAGGGTGGAAAGTAATTACGCGAACATACTTTTTCGTCTTATAGCAATGGAAAAAGCGGCGGTAACATGAAAATTTCATCTTTTCATATATTCCTATTTATGTGCGATACACTGACAAAGGCGTTCAGGCATAATTGACATGAGCATGTCAAGCACTGTTGGCCAAAGCTTAGTCCACGCCTCCTGGAGCTGTCTGGTGAGGCAATCGATGTTGGTGGCTACTAGCAGCTCTTAGACGCTCTCCTGAAGAGTCGCCTGGATATTTTTGATCAAATTGAGGCCTGGGCTATTCCCAGATTGACCATTATATGCCCAGAAGAAGAACGGGTTCTCAAAGCACCAGTCTTGCGTCTTTTTGGCCGTGAGAGGAAGGACTTTATCAATCATGAAGAAGAGTTTCTTTGCGTCGGGCACAAAAGTGCGCTCAATCATTTTGCCCCTTTTGGTGCATTGATGGATTAGATAAAGAGACTCGTCTGGAAGGATGTTCCACTAGTTGTATACTTTATTTTTGGTGGCCTTGTTGGTCACTACATGCAATTCTGACACCATCCGGGCGCTCATAACACTCTGATGTGTGTTCCTTTGCCGGATGTTTGAAGGTTGGGACGGGCGGGACGTCGGACGCATCAGCAGCCCCCAACGCGTTGTTCTGCAGGTTTGACGGATGAAATAGCTTCGAAGATGTCTCACCCAACCACAAAGCCAGCTGCCTGTCCTCCTCTGTTCAGGTTTGGCGGTCTTTAGAAAACTTAAATTGACAATCCTGCTGTTAATTCATGAATTTTGGCCATCTCGATTGTTTGTACGGCTTGATTTTCGAATTTTCACGGATTTATGCATGAATCGTGATATCTTAGATCGGGTACCCGGCCAAAGTAAACCATTTCGCCTGTTTTCGGGTCGACTGTTGTCGTTTGGTCGCGGAAATGGTGACCACCCATTCGGCGCCTGAATTCGCCGAGGTTTTACTGCCGCCAACGGCTTTGCTTTTTAAGTCCTCTTAAGTTTTATTATGCTTCAACCAAAGGTGTAATTGAGTAATGCTGGTGCCGAGACCGTTCCGAGTCCCTTCCGCACCAATCCAGCCAAAATAATCACAAACGCTTTCCCTGGCAACTTCAAATTGAGCTCTTTGCCCATTTTGGTCTTGAGCAGCGTATGGCGTCAGAACCACTCGAAGCCGAGAGGTGTTGTAGATCTTCCAAGTCATTTTTCAAAGTAAGGTCACTTTTGTTAGATGAGGCGACAACAAACACGACCAGTCATGTTCCATAACAGCCCGCGCTCATACAAAATCTCCACTGACGGGCGAAATTGTAAGAAAATACATGTTCGCGTAATTACTTTCCACCCTGTAGGTGAGTAGCACCATGGATAACTATATATACTTCCATTAAAAAACACTTCCTATATGTACAGTAACCTTTCAGGATCACTTGGGATTCGGTGAAAAGACAGATCAGGGTTTTTCTTCTTCGAGTTTTTGCAATTAATCGCGCCGCACCAAGAACTGCCGTCCGCCGCCATTGTGGCACTGGCGAGATTCCTGTACGTCGATCTGCGCATGCGCAGTACCCGATGTCGCGAAAATCGGCGGAGTTTCCAATCCATATAAGTAATCCATGGTAGCACCTAGGTCGGGTCGGCGCTCCCCTCGCCCGGGCGGTGGTTAGGGGGCACCCCCGGGAAAGATGATTTTCGGGGGGTGCGGGCGGGGGCTCGCGGCCCGTCTGGCCGTCAAACATTAAAACTACGTTTATTGTAGGGTAGTAGTTCTCTTGCCCGTCTTTCCTTCCCAACTGTATTCCTTCTCCGTTTTTTTTTTCTCTCGTTGATGTTACCTCTCATTTTCGTTATATTGCTTAAATTGCATTAATTTTCTACTCCAACCACCTCGGAACTGGCCTCTGTGGGCTGTCTGACAACAAGCTCTGCTTAGTTGGACAGCTTTACAGAGGCTCAGTGAATGACCTTGCTTGAATTTGACCAGAAATGACCATCTACGACCATCTTCCATGTATGTATGACTGCTCCCCCTCTAATCCCTTCCTCCCACTAACAATACCCTGTGTGAGTGTGCATCAGTGGGCGTTTCAGGCGTAGAAGGGCAGTCACCAACTGTTTTCAGTTGTGACTACTTTGCTTCTCTTAAGCTACTATATTAACAGCATGCATACTCCACTGATATTTCTCTCGTTTTTTGCATTTTTTTTTCCTTACTCTTAGCTGGGAGTGCCGCGACTTATCATTTTAAGTCAGGGGTCGGCAAATGGTGGGGCATGCCCCCTTTGGGGGTAATGGCGCCCTTCGGCGGGGGGTAATGAGGGCCTCTGAGAAAGCCTCATCTTTTTTAGAATTAATGGCCCCCTTGATGGGACAGACATCGCAACTGTTGTGCCTCAGGATTCAAAGATTAGTCGAGGGCAAACGCACAAAGCATGAACTGATTAGCTGGCGCATGCCAATTTTCATATACATACATAGCTGCCCACCATTCCGTACAGTCGCGCAAAAGTAATTGTCACGTATTAACCGGCGCTCGCCTGTTGGCGTTTTCACAGTCACTAACGCAAGAAAGAGGAGTTGTCCATTGCACCCTGACCCGAGCATCTCGGCCTCTGAGCTGGAGCTTTGCAGAAAAATTGAGCGTGCTGCCCGTGAAGATAGGCAGCCGCTGCAGGCTGCTACCCAATTTAAAGGTCCTTGGTCATTTGGCGACCTTCCAGAGGTCAATGACAAGTCCCGAGTAAATCGGCTCTTGCTGTAACCTCTTGAAGTGAGATTTTGTGGCCTGCCATGATCTCAAGAAAGATCTCACAAATCAACGGTTAGTCGGGTTAAAGGGACCCTCCCACCTTAACATTAGTTTTGAGTTGAGATAGCCAAGTTTGCGGCCAGGCTCAGAAACCACCATTTATCCTGGTCGCAACCCCCGCAGCTTTATGGTGTTCAAGAAATTTCTTCCCTTTACTTGCAGGGTGGGACCAGCGTGGTCCCTATCTCTTAACCATTACGGGAATCTGATGACGTCATCAGGCTTTCGAACGTCCGTTAAATGTTTGACTAAAACGTTTTGTAGCACGCGGTGGTATATGCTGCTTTGCGCGCAACAAATGTCGCACTTTCAAATAAAGTCGCTAGGAACAGCGGAGATCCCAAAAAGTAAACAAAAGTAAAAGTCTAATATCTTGAAAACCGGTGAATATTTTTCGATGAAATTTGGTAGATATTCGTTTTTGCTCTTTCTGAACCGAGCGACATCACTTTCATGCCAATTCATTAACTTTTTTGAAGGTGGGAGGGTCCCTTTAAGGTCATGCCATTTTCAGGATAGATAAAAATGATCAGCTCGAGGGTACAGTTTTTCGTGATCCGACCCTTTTAACGTGATCTATTCCCGAAAAATACCCGCTACCCCTATGCGTATGGGGGTTAACCCGCGCCCCGATGGGGCTCCTGGGTATCTACGCCCTGCTGGAGGTGGAGGTTGAACACCCCCTTCTAACTTGCCTCCTGGGTCACTAGCGAAACGCCGTAGTCGGCGTTCGAAAGAGAGTAAGAAATGATGAAGGAAAACTATGGTCACTTTTTAGGTCGAGTCAAAGGTCAGCTCACCAGAGGTCATCGAACGTAAAATTTCGCCAATTTCCAGGTCAACCTTTGACAATTTTCGACAAACTGGCCTATAGCTCAGAAAAGGAAAGAGCTACAGCGCTGCGGAAAAACCCATTCGATAGCTCTCTTTAAGTTCTTTCTGATGACGCCCTCATATTTAACCTAAGACTAACGATTTAGCCTGCGGAGACAAAAACTGCTAAAATGTACGTTGCTTGCTGATGAAATGCACGTTGTTTGCTTATAGTTTTTCTTCAGTAGCGTTTCACTAAGAACTTGCAAGAGCTCACTTTTATCAGCATCGTGCTACTTCCGTCGAGAAGCATCGAAGGTCTTGTTGCACATCAGGTGATCCGTGTCGTCGAGCTAAACACATATAAGGCATTTTCATCGCTCTGGCATGCCTTTATCAAAAGTTATTAGCGAAAAACTATTAGATACCGTTCACGACCTGAAATGACCTCAGGGACATGCAGCGAGGTTACGGGTGCAGTTTTCCGGTTCAGTGGTCATGTTCACTTGTGATTCAATGCTTCACAGTGCTAGGAATGACACTCGTCCAAAAGAGGCGTCTTTCAATTTCTACCATTGACTTTGCGACCTCTCCCATTGATAACGAGAGAGGGCGTGAAAGTGAGCTGACCTTTGGTCACCGACATCAAATCTCCGAGATACAAATTTTGTACATACTGTTGCCTTTATCAATTCCTGAAAGTTTGAAACTGTCATTCTGTGTAGCTACAACAGGCGTTACAGTCTTTTCTGAGGTGAGGTCACTTGACGTGATCTGGTGACCTGACTTTGAGTGACTTTGGTCTGAAATTTTCACAACATGTGCAGAAAAGATGTATGACAAAATGTGACAAAATGGCGGCGCTCAACGTTTTTGAGATATTTGCGAGAAACCGCAGGGGGGGGGGGGGCTGTGGTTTCTCGCAGATATGGTACCCAAAGAGTCGCGGAAAAGTATGGAATTTCAGTAACCATGGTTATATCGCCAATGGGGTCTGGCAGGCGGGGGTAATGGCGCTGCCTGGCGCCAAAAAAGGGGGCATGACCCCGGAGGACCTGCCGACCACTGTTTTAAGTTCACTGGTGTTAACATAAGGTTCTGTGTGTCGCTGGGATAGAGGGAGGGGGCACTCCTGGTCACCTGTTCATGGGTGGCGGTGTAGAAAAAAAACCTAACTCATAGCTGTACCCTGCAGGATCTGTACTTGTTCATGTCTTGAGCATTAACAAAACACTTAAGCAGCTTAGTAATCATTTCCCACATTTTCTGAGCATCTAACATGACATACAGCAGTGCAGAGCAGCTTCAGAGAAGAAACACCTTAAATGCACAGACTCGCACCAGCCACCCAATGAGCCAGTTCCTCAGTTGACTGTTTCCCTGGATGCAGCTTGGCAAGGTGAGCAAACTATTGGCAAGTGGAAGGTTAGCAGGTAGATTGAGTTAGGGTGAGTACCTACCTATAACTGGGTGCTAAGCTGCTATGCAGGTCTTGGGTAGGCTGCAAATATGTGTGATGATTGAGGTTAGGTCAGCTGTCAGGTTATTCAGGTATGCTCATTGCTCAGGTCACATTTTTATGGACACTTGGCAAATTAAAAAACTAACATGACCTAATCCAAGCAAACCCGACTAAACCTACACAACTGCTGACTATAGGAACTAAGCACCTCCCTACTTGTGCCTACATCTCATACCATGTCAAAGTAGAGTTCCTTGGTGAAAGATTACCCTCAGTTCTTTTATCCCAGCCCTGTGAAGAAAACTAATACTTCTAAGCTCTGAGTCACTGCTGGCCATCCACAGGAAGAAACGCTGAGACTGAGAGCTTTGCCATTGTATATTGGACCAACAATCACCATCACGAATGACTATAAACACATTATATGATCACATCGTTGCATGGATTGTCACATTGACAATTTTATAACAATCCTTTTTTCAAGAAATACAGTAATGATTAACATCAAAATCAACATAAAGTGGATTTAGTGATCCAAGCTTTCTCCTCCAGTAGCAATGGAATGATCGCATGTGTCATTTGCCAGACACTGAGTACCTGATGCACATTACAATCTGCATAGCATCTAAGCATAGTAAAGCTGCCAAAGACCATTCATTCTAGATTTTTAACTTGATAGTTAGCACTAATTTATCTTGCTGTTGTAAGTTATCATTCAATATTCATACCAATACATCAATATGCGCTCATCAGTCAACATTTTCTGGCATGATCCGGCTCAGCGCGCTCTTCAGTATTGCTCCCAGATCTGCAATATTATAGCTTGTTCTCAGCCAATTAAGCTCTTTTAATTTTACTTTTTGTTGCTGATATATGAGCCCGATCAACTTGCGTTTATCAACCAAAATTTCATAACTTCAAAGTTCAAGTGAACTTGATATTGATATTGCTCAGGAGTCAGCAGGACCTCTGTCAGCCTCCTGGATACTTCGGATTGTTTTCAGTCACATGCTTCTAAAATATGATATAAGTCAATCTTAAGGGATTCAAAACATCCAACAAAACGACGTACAAGAGCACGGAAACCACCAGATAAACTTAAAAAGCGCCTTGGAACAGAGCCAAGTGGTGTGCTGAGTGCTCCATTTGTTTGTTTACAATGATTGTAGTGTTGATGTATTTTTAGGACTCTGAAGGTCGACTTATAAAAATGAAACGTTTTTATAAAAGTTGTATGGCAAGTAATATTTATCTGAAAGAACTAAAATATTCAAAA
>NW_024883658.1:0-63907 GCF_019059575.1 Amphibalanus amphitrite
CAGAGCGTGGTCCCGGCGGAGCATGTGGAGGTTCATCTCAAGCAGTACGGCCTAGACTGCAAACCACCCGAACGACTGTCAAACGGCGCTAGAGTCCTCGGACTCCGCGTGCAGGAAGGAAGGAGTGACTTGGTTTGGACACGAGACAATGACATCGGCAGCGTTCAGCAACCACTCACCAAGCGGGCGCTGTTCTCTCTGTGCGACCGGCTAGTCGGTCACCTGCCGGTATGTGGCTGGTTACGGCCTGCCACTTCCTTCGTCAAGCGGGTAGCAAACGCTACAACAGCGACGTGGGACACAGAAGTGAAGGACTCCAGAGTGCTGCAAATGGTGAAGGAGATCATGCAGCGAGTGGAGGAAGCGGACCCAGGCCGTGGGCGATGGAACGTTAGTGGCGATGAAGCGACGGTGTGGGTCGACGCCAGCTCCCTGGCGCTGGGCGTGGCGGTGGAGATGAACGGGGGCCATCGTTGAGGACGCAAGCTGGCTGCGGCGCGACGAATGTGGCCACATCAACATGGCGGAACTAGACGCAGCTCTGAAGGGAGTCAACATGTCCCTCCAGTGGGGAGTGAAGAAGGTGCAGCTGATGACGGACTCAAAAACCGTTTTCCACTGGCTGACAGATACCCTGTCAGGGAAAGCGCGCCTCAAAACCAAAGCGGCGGGCGAGATGTTGATACGGCGAAGATTGGAAACAATCAGGGCAACGGTGGAAGAATACAACTTGAGCGTGACCGTGCAATACGTCATGTCGAAGGAGAACCGAACAGACGTGCTCACCCGAGTGCCGCAGAGGTGGCTGTCTCCGGCGGCGGATGACAGCGTGACGGCGGTTGGTGATGACGTCGTGGCTGCCGCTGACGTGACTGCAGTAGCAGCAGAAGATGACGTCGACGTCGAGGAGATGATCCGTCGCATCAATCACAAAACAGGGCATCCCGGTGTGCGACGGACTTACTACTTCTGCCGGAGAGCCGCCCCATCGGTCACCAAAAGTCAAGTACGAGCGGTGGTACGGCGGTGTGAACAGTGTCTGTCCATTGATCCAGCTCCAGTCCAATGGCAGAAAGGGAATCTAAGCGTATCTGGGTCGTGGAAGCGGCTGAGTATGGACATCACTCATGTGGGAGCGCATCAGTACCTGACTCTGGTGGACAACGGACCGTCCTGCTTCGCAGTGTGGCGACAGCTGCGGAGACTAGACATTGCCGCTATCATAGAACAATTAGAACAGCTCTTTTGTGAGCGTGGACCACCAGACGAGATACTTACTGACAACGCGGCTTCTTTTCGGAGTCGCGCCTTCATAGCCTTCGCCGAACGATGGGGCGTCGCGATGAGGTTCCGGAGCGCATACCAGCCGTCAGGAAATGGGATCGCAGAGAGGTGCCATCGCTCAATCAAACGAACCGTAGCCCGCACGGGCTGTTCAGTGCAAGAAGCTTTGTATTGGCACAATGTGACCCCCAAAGACGACATCAACCCTGAAACAGCACCGGCCAATGCGTTGTACAGATACGAAGTCAGACTGCGCGGGATCGATGCCGGTGCATGCAACCCGGAATCGTAGCGTGCCGGTTTGGGGTCGGTGACCGTGTCTGGGTGAGAGATCCGACACGCCGATGTGACGCACAAAGCTACATTGGCACAGTCACCAATGTGGTGTCTCCACAAGCAGTTGACGTGGACGGTATACCCCGTCACGTGCGTGACTTACGACCAGTTGCTGCCTGCGACAGCCAGCGGTCAGCGGCAGAGGATGAGCTGGGGGGAGCAGCGGCGGATGAGGAGGAACCATGGCTCGTGCAAGTTTCTGTTCGACAACCAACGCTGGATGTGAGCGAGAGCACAAACGAAGATATGAGGGCGCCCAGTCACGAGCTGATTGAGACGCCTGAGCTTGAGCAGAGTGGGACCGAGCCTGACCAAGAGGACCGGCAACAGCCTGTCCACGAGCCATTGGGAAGAGGACGTCGCGTAACAAGGCAGCAGACTCGATGCAGAATGTGTACCTGAACCACAGTTGAGATGATCGGAGATCAGGGGGGAGTGTATGAGTTAGAAGAATATTTGTGTTACGCTATAGTTTGTGAGAGGTGCCACAGTCTATATTTAGAAAGACAGCTAATGTGCGGCGCTTACAGAAAAATAGTGCGAGAAATTGGACTGATAAGAAAATTGATTTAAAAATCCGACAGGGAGAAGAGGGGAAAGAAACGAGCAGAGAGGAGAAGAGAGATAGAGAGAAGGGGAGAGCAGGGAGAGAGATAGAAAGAGGGAGAAGAAGCAAAGAGATAGAGGGAGAGAGATTTGAAGAACACGTCTTTTCAACGTGTAATTACTTACCTTGTTTTGTACAGAATTTTGTCGTATTCGTACTCGAATAGACATTTTAACTAACGCAAAAGTGTCCTTTATAATCCATCGCCAACTACAGGTTCAACTGTTGAAGTCATAGGATATGTTATAGGTTATATTTGTAGTTTACAGGCTAGTGCGCCTAAGTTTGGAATCTGGCCGTAGTGCCATTGGATTATGAATTATGTGTCATGAACGATGGCTTAGTGAGCCTATGCATTGTGTTATGGTGGAAGCGCCTCATGGATAGGACAAGGAACAGAGAAGTGTTTATGTGTTTGGAAAGATATATTGTGTCATGCTTTTAATGGACAGAGGACCATTTTATGAGACTGTAAAGTCATATTTAAACCCAGGTATATTAATGATAATAAATCGTTAAGCGGACTGACTCTGGGTGTAAAGAAGCTATTTTTCCCTGTACTTCGACCTTTATTGACAGGTCTTCAAAGGGGCAATGCGATTCAAAAAACAAACAATAATCATGCTATACTGCCATCCACGAAATTCTCAAAATGATCGATGCTTAAACACGTGACACAACTTACAGACAGTTCGTACTCCAGTAGGTCTACTTTTTCAAAACACTATCCCATATAGGGCTAAGCGAGAACTTTCCGACACCCTGATTCAGTGATGGGTTGCATAATCGAATCTCGATGGCCTCCCTTACGACACGGCGGGACCATGTTGGCTCGACCGCCAGCGTGCTAGCCTGACCTGGGTCAAATGGTTGGCGACACTGGAGCCAGTGTTCAGCTAAAGGGGATGTGTCTGACCTCCCATGCTTTATGGCTGCTACGTGTTCTTTAAGTCGCATGCTTTTAGGACGCCCGGTCTCGCCAACATACGTGGCACCACAATCACAAGTAGTCTTGTAAATGACACCTTTTTGCAAATCCTTTGGTGGTACGTCCTTGGCTTTAACTAGTTTGTCCCTGAGTGTTGGCTTCGAGCTATATCCTAACCGAATCTGGTGGGGCGCTAAAATCCTAGCAACTCTTTCGCTGGTTCCTTTGACGTAGGGGATGCTAATGTACGTAGTACGGGGTTGTTCGGTTGTCTGGTCGTCCGGTACGGCCGGATCTGTCCGGTCGGGTCGCCCAGCGGTCGGTTGGGCTCGGTTATCGCCATCGGTCAGCTCCTGTCTCTGCTGCTCCGTCGCAGCCCGCTGTTTGGGCTTCAGCGCTCGTCTCACGTAATGTCTCGGGTAGCCATTTTCCTCGAAGACTTTTTCTAGACGTGAAATTTCCTCCTTCCGAGCGCCCTCCTCGCTGCATACTGCTTCAGCACGTTTGGCTAGACATTTGATGACACCCGTTTTTATGGAGTCTGCATGGTGAGAACTGAAGTGGATATAAATTGGTTGCTGTAGGTTTTCTGTAAACCGTTGTTTTCAGCGCGTTTCCCGCTCTCGCCACTTCTACGTCCAAAAAGGGAATTTTCCCATCTTCTTCGACCTCTCGTGTGAATTGTATGTCCGGGCATACGTTGTTCAGATGCCTATGGAACTCGTCTAACGCGTCCGTCCCATGTTGCCAGACCACAAAAGTGTCGTCCACGTAGCGCCGCCAGTATTTTGGCTTGAGACGAGCGGTTTCAAGAAGTGTTTTCTCGAGAGTCTCCATGAAGCCGTTTGCCAGTGCGACTAAACTAAGGCCCATAGGGGCTCCTTCAAGCTGACTATATAGCTGGCCGCCACACTGAAAATAGCTACAGTTTAGGCACTCCTTCATCAGTGTTCTGATAGAATCGACAGACATTCCACACCTGTCTGGGAGTGTCTCGTCATTGAGAAGCTTCTCACATACGGCGTCTATGGCTTCGTCTGTTTCAAGAAAACACTTCTTGAAACCGCTCATCTCAAGCCAAAATACTGGCGGCGCTACGTGGACGACACTTTTGTGGTCTGGCAACATGGGACGGACGCGTTAGACGAGTTCCATAGGCATCTGAACAACGTATGCCCGGACATACAATTCACACGAGAGGTCGAAGAAGATGGGAAAATTCCCTTTTTGGACGTAGAAGTGGCGAGAGCGGGAAACGCGCTGAAAACAACGGTTTACAGAAAACCTACAGCAACCAATTTATATATCCACTTCAGTTCTCACCATGCAGACTCCATAAAAACAGGTGTCATCAAATGTCTAGCCAAACGTGCTGAAGCAGTATGCAGCGAGGAGGGCGCTCGGAAGGAGGAAATTTCACGTCTAGAAAAAGTCTTCGAGGAAAATGGCTACCCGAGACATTACGTGAGACGAGCGCTGAAGCCCAAACAGCGGGCTGCGACGGAGCAGCAGAGACAGGAGCTGACCGATGGCGATAACCGAGCCCAACCGACCGCTGGGCGACCCGACCGGACAGATCCGGCCGTACCGGACGACCAGACAACCGAACGACCCCGTACTATGTACATTAGCATCCCCTACGTCAAAGGAACCAGCGAAAGAATTGCTAGGATTTTAGCGCCTCACCAGATTCGGTTAGGATATAGCTCGAAGCCAACACTCAGGGACAAACTAGTTAAAGCCAAGGACGTACCACCAAAGGATTTGCAAAAAGGTGTCATTTACAAGACTACTTGTGATTGTGGTGCCACGTATGTTGGCGAGACCGGGCGTCCTAAAAGCATGCGACTTAAAGAACACGTAGCAGCCATAAGGCATGGGAGGTCAGACACATCCCCTTTAGCTGAACACTGGCTCCAGTGTCGCCAACCATTTGACCCAGGTCAGGCTAGCACGCTGGCGGTCGAGCCAACATGGTCCCGCCGTGTCGTAAGGGAGGCCATCGAGATTCGATTATGCAACCCATCACTGAATCAGGGTGTCGGAAAGTTCTCGCTTAGCCCTATATGGGATAGTGTTTTGAAAAAGTAGACCTACTGGAGTACGAACTGTCTGTAAGTTGTGTCACGTGTTTTAGCATCGATCATTTTGAGAATTTCGTGGATGGCAGTATAGCATGATTATTGTTTGTTTTTTGAATCGCATTGCCCCTTTGAAGACCTGTCAATAAAGGTCGAAGTACAGGGAAAAATAGCTTCTTTACACCCAGAGTCAGTCCGCTTAACGATTTATTATCGAGGACCATTTAGTTTATGTTATATTTGACCCGTGCGTCATTTTGTCGCCAATGCACTTGTGTGTTAATTATGTCGTTATCCGTCAGTGACTTTCGTTTGTGTGCTTACAGATATGGAAGCGAGAATGTTTATCCTACTGCCTTTTTGCTGACATCTGCTGCGACACGTTCTTCTTCTCACGTGCCTCTACATGACGTTCGCCTTCCGACTTGTTCTGATGCTTTATCGTGTATTCTGCGCACCACACGTTGATCACACACGAGGCAATCCCAAAACACTCTGCCGCTATCCCGCGTTCAGCTGTTTCGGCAAACAGCTGACTGGGAGCAAACAGCTGACTCGAGAGTCGAGGCCACTAAATAATGGCGTATGGTACACCTCCCCCCCACGCCCACCTCCCCCCTTCAGTCGATCACGCATATGACTGCAGACAGGGGTCGACCTGGAGTCGGGAAGGAGGCCGTGTGATCCTGCCGCTGCGACGTGGAGCGGCGATAGCAGGGCGATCCGCGAACCGGACTTGCTTTGCGGGCGCGGATGGTGGAGCGGTGCGGCCTGACGTCACTGACGGCGTGGTAGCCGTTGCTGCAGTGGCTGGCGCCGTCGCTTCAGTATCGGTACGGCGTTCGCTGACGGGAACGAGTGGGCGATACGGTCGTAGGAAGCGCCGGTTCCGCCACAGTGTACGACCGCTGGCGAGCTTCACCAGGTAGGCTCTGTAGCGACCGATGGCGACGATGACGCCGGACCTGTCCCACAGGCCACTTTCGTTGTTCTGAATGGCGACATTTGAGCCAATCTTGAGAGACGGCAGGGGCCGGGCTGCTGCGTCGTAGCGTTCGCGAGCGGCTTCCCGTCGGGTGTGAGCGCGCTTGTCACACTCGTCAGCAGCCTGTTGCCATTTACAAGCGAAGGCGGAGTGGTGCATCGGCACCATGGTCCTCAGTGGGTGTCCGAAGAGTACCTCAGCGGGTGATCGACCGTCCTCCCGGGGTGTATTCCTGAGTTTAAGCATGGCCTGCGAGAACTCTTCGAGGTCGAGGCGACCGGACACGCTGCATTTTTGAACCAGCCGTTTTACGGCTTTGACCGCCGCCTCTGCATGACCGTTGGACTGCGGGTAATGTAGGGATGATATCGTGTGCGTCACGCCCCATCGCTCCAGGAAGGTGCGGGTGTGGCGGGCTGTGAACTGTGGCCCGCCGTCGGTCTTGAGTTGATTGGGGACACCGTAGACGGCGAACACCTCTCTCAAGTGGCTGACCAAGATCCTGGATGTCGGCTCACCGTCGATGGAAACGGCGATGGGCCATCCTGAGAGTCGGTCGGCGATGACAAGCCAGGACTTTCCCGCATGAGAGAAGAAGTCGGCGGACATCGTTTCGAAGACGCGAGACGGCTCTGGATCACTCAGCATCGGTTCTTTCTGCTGTGTGGGCAGGTACTTGCGACAGGCTGAGCACGCTGTGACGGTCTCGTGTACTTGCTGGTTGAGACCGGGCCAGTAGACAGATTGGCGAGCGCGTCGCTTTGTCCGTTCGATACCTTGGTGTCCGGCGTGGAGGCGTTTGAGCACGTCTCGTCTAAGGCTGCGTGGAACGAGAAGACGTGCGCCACACAGGATGATGCCGTCGTTGACGGAGAGATCTTCCTTCACCTGCCAGTAGGCTCGAAGACTGGATGGCAGGTCGGCTTTCTGGTCTGGGAAGCCGTTGAGGATCGTGTCTGCCAGTGCTTGATATTCCTCATCGCTCCTGGCAGCAGCACGGAGTTCATCCATGATCAGGTCAGGCGTGCCACCGTTTCCGTTGTGGTCCACCTCTTGGGCACTAGATAGTGCAACATTGTGGGGATGATGCCGGACTTCTGCTTCGGCTTCTTGGTCATCCTCCGTCGGGTCATCGATAGGAGCTCTGGAGAGGGCGTCTGCGATGCAGTGCATTTTGCCAGATTTCCAGACAGCCTTGAAGTGGTATGGTACCAGCTTCTCTCGAAGGCGGAGAAGACAGGGGTTCTCGATTTGGGCGAGTGACTTCTGGTTCAGCAGAGGGGTGAGAGGACGATGATCACAGATGATATCGAACTCTTTCAGTCCGGCTAGGTAGAGATAGTTCTTCTGAACTGCCTAACAGATGGCGGTCATCTCCAACTCAATAACGGCGTAGCGTGACTCTGCGTCAGAGACGATACGTGAGCCACACTGGATGAGGCGCCAGTTGCCGTCCTGGAGCTGGGGCGTTCCACGACAAATCGACAAGTGCCCTGCACCCTCATATTTTATTTTTTGCTTAAAATTGGTCTAATGGGTTGTGGTGGGCGGGGAAGCCAGCTGTGGCAAGGATTTTTTCTTCGAACAACGGTTTCCGAGATATAGCCTCGGGCAATTCCTGGATGTCGCGCTGCAGCCCTATGTTTGGCGGCCTATAACTCAAAAACTATTGGTTTTCTACGATAAAAACTTTATATGGTTCAACTCACAATCAACCAACAAACATTTTGGCTATCTCGGATTTTCAATTTTTGAAAATTTTGATCGCGTGACCTTTTGACCTATTTTTCGAAGAGTGACCTTGATATTTTCCCCACTGAAAGTTGCAACTTAATCTGATGACGAATAAAGCCTTATCAATTGTCATTTATATGCGAAAATAAGAAAGTGGATATCGCCCTGCGTTGACCTCAGGTCAGGTCATTTTTATGACCTGTCCGTTATTACGAGCGGGAGCGACAGCGAGATCTCGAGAATAAAGCAAGATAGCGACAAGCGGTAAACGGTGCAGGGTACAAATGGATAAGGTCTATAATTTTTACTCAGGTCATTTTCAGGTCAGGTCAAAGATGACGTCACAGGAGCAAAAGGAAGTCAAAATTGCGGCACCACATATATATGAAGTTTTTCTCGAATAACTTTCAAGGTATTCCAGCTAGGAACAAACTAATAGCACCATCGTGATCCTCTCGGCGATCCGCATCGAAACATATGTATGTTGACCTCGAAAGGTCGAAAGGTCAAAAGTTGACCTAAGGTCACGTGACCTAAGGCTCTGAAGAAGCGCGTACGACAGGCCATGCAGTCGTGTGGCGTCGGTGTGAAGGGCTGTTGGCAGGCCGGGCTTGAAGAACGCCAGGACCGGTGGTGACACAAGTGTCGCTTTGACGGCTTCAAAAGCCTGTTGGTGGACGCTGGTCCAGCACCAGTGGTTCTGGGGCCGGAGGAGGTCGCGCAGCGGGCTGGCAGCGCTCGCTGTGTCTGTTGAGAATGAGGCTAGCTGGTTGACGAGCCCCATGAAGCTGCGAAGATCGGTGAGGTTCTGTGGTACTGGGAAGTCGGAAATTGCGCGAAGTTTGCGCCGGTCCACGGTGTATCCATCTTTGCTGATGTTGAATCCGCAGTACTCGACTGTTGACTGAGCGAACTGAAGTTTCGTTGGGTTCAGAGTGATGTTGTGCTCCTTGCACCGCTCCAGAACAGTGATGACGTGCTTCAGATGGGATGCGTACGTGTCATCGTGACACAGGATATCGTCCGTCACCTTGCAAGTCCTGGGTATTCCAGCGAGTGCGACATCACCTCGGCGGTTGAACTCATCTCCAGATGAGCTGAGGCCTTGGACACATCTCTCGAAGCGGAATCTGCCCCACGGGGTGATGAACGTGGTCAGATCCTTCGACTCATCGGCGAGCGGTACTTGGAAGTAGCCGTTCTTCGCATCAAACTTACTGAAGAACTTGCTGCTCTTGTCGATGCTGGCGACTACTTCATTGCATGACGGTGGAGGATGAGCGCCACGCCGGACGTGCCTGTTCAACATCGTCAGGTCGACGCAGATCCTGACATCTGATTTGTCCTTGTTGCTGCCTTCTGCGGGTTTTTTGGGTACCACGACCAGAGGGTGGCACCACTCTGTCGGGTGTGTGACCTCAGATGATACCATCACGGAGGAGCTTGTCCAGCTGATCCTTGGTCTTTTCTCTCCAGGCGAACGGGATGGAGCGGGCAGCGGTGATGGCGTAGGGCTGGGCGTCATCGTTTAACACGATCTTCATTGGCCCGCCGATCATCTCCCGAAGTGGGCGGTTGATGTCGAACACCTCGACGAAGGCGTCCCTTAACATGCTGAGGTGCTGTTGCTTGACGTCCTCAGATGGTTCGCCTTGCGCTTCGTGCCAGGTCGGGTACTTGGCTTGAGTCGGCTTGCAAGAGGCTTGTGACAACCGTTCGCTCTGTGCTGATAGGCTGCTGTCGTCTTGATCTGATGAAGCAAGCTGGTGGACGTGTGATCCGGTTGATTCTGCGCTTCTGTCGTCTTCCATGCGATGCGTTGCATCTGTGCGGCTGATTTGCTTCGGGAAGTCGAGCGGCAGAATACCGAGTTCGACACACCGGGTCCACGACAGCAGAGCACCAGTGATGTGGGGGATGACGCAGACGGTGACGACCGATGTGGTCTCCTCACCCAGTCTGAGTGTGCACTGGAACGTTCCTCTGCAATCCAGTTTTTTCCCCAGCTGCTCCGAGCAGCTGATCTGGTGGCGGCGAGAGGCTGCTTACGTCGACGCCATATGCTACGGGCCTGTTGGACACTCATAGCGCAGACCTCTGCACCGCTGTCGGGTATCCATGGGATGACAGCATGTCCACGGGCGTGTTGTACTTCGAGGTCGACTTTCGGCGTCCGTCGCGCTGATAGACCTCGCACGTGGATGCCGTGCAAGTGACGTAGATGCCTTCTCCGTGGTGGTGACACCTCTCGCTGTGTGGTAGGCTCATGCACAGGCGGTTGCTGACGATCTGGTTGCCTGTTTTCATGCTGTCCAGAGCGTGATGTCCGAATCTGGTCACTTCTGCATACGTGGGAGAATGATGTAGTTTGTTGCACTTTGAGCACCGATGGTTACGGGCAGGACACATGGCCAGCTGCTGATGCCATTCGTCTCCGCAGAAACGGCATCGTCTCTCCGGCGTTGTGTCTCGGATCCGGGCCGAACCCACTGGGTCGGCTCCACTGCCGCGGCCCTCTGGTTCAGCTCGGCGGCTGCGGCTCGCTGACCTGGCGCAGCTGTAGCTCCGTGCGCCACGCCGGTAGGCTGACACGGCGTTGAGACGATCACCGGCGAGTGCTGAGGCGTTAACAAACGCGTTCTCACGCGCGCGGCAGATGTCGACGGTCTTCTGCAACGTGAGGTCCTTCTCCGAGAGCAGGGTTTGAACGGCCGTTTCGTCGTGCAGACCTGTGATGATGCGATCACGGAGTCGGTCTTCAGTGCAGTGTCGACAAAAGTCGCAAAACTCTGATATCTCCTTCAGCGCGATGAGGTAGTCGTCGAAGGACTCATCCGGCTGCTGGTTGCGACGGAAAAAGTCGCGTCTGTCCAGGATGACATTGCGCTGGCTCCTCAGGTGGTCTTCCATCGCTCGGATGGTGTCGTTTAGACTGGCTGTCTCTGTGATGTTGAGGCCGAATTTGATGATCCGGTGCCATTCGTCGTCAACCAGGCTGTAAAGTGATGCTCGCTGTTCCTCTTGCGTGAGCTGGTTGACTCCTGTCAGCATGTTGTAACCGGTGAGTCGCTCTTTCCAAGTGCAGAATTCACGGAGGCTGGCACCGCCAGAAAGACGCGGTGCTGGGGTTGCAAATGCCGGAAGCCGAGGACGAATGGTCGGAGTAACATCATTACCATTGTCGGCCGAAGCGGTGAGAGCGGTAGCTTGCGAAGCAGCAAGTGCTTCCAGACGTTCCTCCCGCCGATTAGAAGTCTCCGCTTGTTGGCGAATTAACTCCGTCAGGCTGACCAGGGCAGAAGCGAATTCCTCCATCATGCTGGCGAAAAACAGCGCGGGGCTGCCGGGATTTGAACCCGGGACACACGACTTCGAAACCGTGCGGCTCAGACCACTCGGCCACCGAGACCCCGATGCGCTGATGTGATCCGAGGTGTAACCAGCTCAGCGACGAACAGTCAAGCCGGTGGCGCGCGGCGGTCTTGAAAGCTAGCTGTGCCACGCCGCGACGGATCGAATCGAATCGTGAAGCACTCACTATTCGCCTCGAGACAGCGAAGTGGGTGACATCTGGTGGCAGGAATTTGCATAGGAGGAAGAGTGATGCCGAGCGGCGACGCGCGCGCAGTTACACGGCGAGAGTACGGTGGAGGGGAGGAGTGTGGGAACTTTAGGTTGTAAGGGGTTGATTACTAAGTTTACATAGCAGATATGATATGGTCTATAATGCCTCAAAGTGTCAGACTCTTCGAAGGTACCTACCAAGCAAATGATGTCCGATAGGCCCATCTTCACGCTTGGTGGTACTAAGCTGGAGAACACCAACGAACAAAGAGCCTAGGTGTTATTGTTGACGCCTCGTTGGATTTCAACGAATTTATTAACCCTCGCCCGTTAGTTAAGGGGTCCGTTCGATCTACCCCCGTAGGGAAGGGGGGGGGGGTCGAACGAACCCCCTCTCAGTTTCCCGCGAAATACTCGCGCAAAAAGCGGTCGATCGCGACGAAACTTCAGTACCCTCGCGTTAATCAATTTTACACCTATCTTGAAAGTTTCATGACTGATCCAAACGACCTTTGACCTGTGACCTACTTTTCGAGACCACGTTTGGCCGGAATCGCGATTCGGCGAATGTCAGCTCGCATTAGCCGCGCGTTTGCAGTCTTTTCGTGGTTTCAAGCGTTCAGCCATGTGATATGATGTTGGTCCCATGCATTAGGGTGGCTGTCAAGGTCACCTGAAGGTCAGGTCAGGTCACTGACCTTTGATGACCTCGGTTCACTTTTTCGAGTTTTACATGCTTCTAAGCTAGTTTTTGGAGCTGAATTCGAATATAGCAACCATATGAACATTTGCGACATGGGTGTAGAAACGTTTTCAAAGTTGGTGTGGAGTTTAAGTTGGTGGAGACTTTTTTTCTTTCTAGTTACATACTCTGTGGTATAACCCTAGTGTTGTATGCCACTGACTAGAATTAATGACAATGAACTACCATTGTTATATGACAAGGTATTTCATCCATTCCAAGATACTGATACTAATCTTGATCATGATGTTAGTAACGAATTCGAATCTATACGAACCAACTGTAAATATTACACTGTCACAACAAATAACAACACCTTTTCTCAAGACATTGAGAAACTTTCTATATTGCACCTCAATACTCGTTCTCTTTTAAGTGTGAGAAATATGAAGCCCTGAATACCTTTCTGCATTCAACTGGTACACAATGGGACGTGATCTGTGTATCCGAAACATGGTTACACGATGATGTTGATAAATATCGCAACATACCTGGCTATACAGCATTCTTTCAAAATCGCACAGGTCGCACAGGTGGTGGCGTAGCTGTATATGTTCGTACAGCCAGTGTAGTTTCTACCATGCGTGTTCCCATTGACTGTCCAACTGGTACGGAAGCAGTAATTCTGCAGTGCTGTCTACCTTATTCTAAGGTAATTCTTGCACAGTTCTACAGACCCCCTGATACTTGTCCAGCTCTTTTTTGTGAACAGCTGTCAACTATACTCGACTCCATGGATATCTCATCCAGCACAATGATCGTCACTGGTGATTTCAGTTTTGACCTTTGCACGCTGGACAATGATCATGATGCGGAGATATTCTTTAATATGATGTTGTCCTATGGCTTTCTTCCTCTTATATCCCTCCCAACCAGACAATGTGAAACAAGACTATCTCTGCTAGACAACATATATTGTAACAACACATCACTTGCTAACGACACTGGAGTAATTTACGATGACCTATCTGACCACTTCCCAATATATGTCACCCTAAAAACATATAAACCAAGAAATACGAGACCGAAGAAACAAATCACATCATTTAATTATAACAGAATCACTGACCTACGAATGCATCTACAATCTGATTTACTACATCTCACTGATGTAACTGATCCTAACTTAGTTTGTGAAAAAATAATTCGAGCCTACTCAGATGGAATACAAAAGTTCAGCGCAACTTTTGTGCCGTCGCGGAAAAATACGCCTATAAAACCCTGGATCACGCCTGGTATCTTGGCCTCGATAGCCAGGAAAAATGAATTGTTTGTGTCAAAAAACAAAGAGCCGGTGCTTGAAAATACCAACAAGTATCGCAGATATCGCAATTTACTTGTGAAAATAATAAGAGAGGCAAAGAAAGCATATATTGAAGCTAAACTTAAAACATCGGACTCTAAGAACACGTGGAATATCATCAAAGAATTGTCCACGGGCTCCACCGAAAACATTAAATTGCCTAATGCGTTCAAAACCAACAGAGGCGTGGTGCAAGACACTAAAGACATAGTTGATAAGTTTAACACATTTTTCACGAACATTGGAAAGGAGCTGAAAAGTAAAATAAGAGATACTGAATGCAACCCAATTGATAACCTCCCTAACTTTGTGGGAATACCACTTCATCGATTCTCTCCCACGAACGAAGATGAAGTAAAGAAGATCGTAAACAATATGCGTAATGTGGGAAGTGGCCATGACAACATTAATACTAAGATATTCAAATTAACGTATGCATCAATACTTACTGAGATTGTACACTTCGTGAATCTCTGCCTTGATCAAGGTGTGTTCCCCACTCTATTAAAAAGGGCTGTTGTAAAACCAATCTTTAAGTCTGGGGATAAACAGTTATTCAACAATTACCGACCAATTTCGCTACTCCCGGTTATCTCGAAATTATTAGAAAAAGTGATTTATGCTCGATTAAGTGAACATTTGACTCAAAATAACATCATTTGCGACAATCAATTTGGTTTTAGGCAAGGTATGAGTACCTACATGCCTATCGTAATTCTCCAAGAAAAAATTGTAAGTGCTCTTGAAAACAACCAAAGCACATGTGGAATCTACCTTGACCTCCGCAAGGCGTTCGATACGGTGGATATCGAAATATTACTGTGCAAACTGTATAAATATGGTGTATGCAATGAAGCGCATATGATGTTAAAATCATACCTAAATGAACGCACTCAATGTGTACAAATTGATGATACTCAATCATCTATTCTTCCGATAAACATCGGAGTACCACAGGGATCTATTCTAGGTCCACTTCTTTTTATATTGTACATAAATGATTTTATCTCCATATGTGATGACCACATATCTGTACTTTTATATGCGGATGATACTGCCATTTTTATAGAAGGTGAAAATGAAAACGTACTTCAAGCCAGATTAAATATACTAATGCCTAAAGTTGCTGAATGGTTCGCTTCTAACCAGTTGTCCTTAAATTCTGATAAATCGTATTATCAGATATATGCTAATAAACGAACAGATTTTGAGCTAGCAATTCAAATTGATGGTGCTGGAATTGCTCGTGCTAATACTGTTAAATACCTTGGTGTATTTATTGATGAAAATCTAAAGTGGAAATCACATATAGCCAAACTTCAAACCATATTGTCAAGGAACATCGGAATCATGAATAGGCTGAAGTACCTCTTGAGCTCAAAACACCTTTTGTTGTTGTATCATTCTCTTTTCTTGAGTTATATTAACTACTGTTGCTTTATTTACACAAATACATATCCAACTAATCTGAGTGAATTAGAAAAGCTTCAAAAACGAGCGGTAAGAATTATCGATGGACAGCCGAGACTGGCACATACTTCGCCAATATTTAGGAAACTCAAACTCCTTAAACTTAGGGATCTTGGACAACAACAAATGCTATTACTACTGTTTAGAAAACTCAATGGAAGCCTGCCTACTGCTATTGCTGAGTTATTTGTAACCTCTGAATCTAGTAGAACAATTCGCTCCATTAAACATTTCCAAGAATCATTTACATATAGAGTCTATAAAACACACACTTTATCTTGGACTGGGCCTAGAGTTTGGAACAGAGTCATGGTGCCTTTGTTTCCTAGACTATCTACGGTACCCAATTCGAAATTCATTATCAAAAAGCTCTCTAAAGCTTTCTTCCTAAGTCAGTATGATTGATTCACTTAATACAGTAGCTTTCATCAATATACGCTTCTAGTAAAAAAATAGTACGCGTGTTTTTTTATGCACATTATTTAGGGATTTATTTTCTCCAACAAAACGATTTGCCTAAAAGAGACAGGTGTTGCGGACAGTGGACGGCAGATGTGGTCTGCTGGGGCCAGGCGGGCTCCGCCGGCCTGGCGGAGCCCTGAGTTGCCGAGCATTGGGCCCCCGCCCCTATGACCCATCCGGGCCAACCTGGGTACCGGTCCCACTTGAAAGGGACCGGTCGGCCGCCCGGGCGGGCGGGGGTGCCGGCCTGTCGGGTCGGGTCGGCGCTCCCCTCGCCCGGGCGGTGGTTAGGGGGCACCCCCGGGAAAGATGATTTTCCGGGGGTGCGGGCGGGGGCTCGTGGCCCGTCTGGCCGTCAAACATTAAAACTACGTTTATTGTAGGGTAGTAGTTCTCTTGCCCGTCTTTCCTTCCCAACTGTATTCCTTCTCCGTTTTTTTTTTCTCGTTGATGTTACCTCTCATTTTCGTTATATTGCTTAAATTGCATTAATTTTCTACTCCAACCACCTCGGAACTGGCCTCTGTGGGCTGTCTGACAACAAGCTCTGCTTAGTTGGACAGCTTTACAGAGGCTCAGTGAATGACCTTGCTTGAATTTGACCAGAGATGACCATCTACGACCATCTTCCATGTATGTATGACTGCTCCCCCTCTAATCCCTTCCTCCCACTAACAATACCCTGTGTAAGTGTGCATCAGTGGGCGTTTCAGGCGTAGAAGGGCAGTCACCAACTGTTTTCAGTTGTGACTACTTTGCTTCTCTTAAGCTACTATATTAACAGCATGCATACTCCACTGATATCTCTCTCGTTTTTTGCATTTTTTTGTTTTTTTTTTCCTTACTCTTAGCTGGGAGTGCCGCGACTTATCATTTTAAGTTCACTGGTGTTAACGTAAGGTTCTGTGTGTCGATGGGATAGAGGGAGGGGGCACTCCTGGTCACCTGTTCATGGGTGGCGGTGTAGAAAAAAAAAAAGTTTACAGCCATTCTCGAAAACTACCCCCATTTTTTGCCAACTCCAAAATCTCATGGGATCTGCATCCATCTCAGGGGGTACTCGGTCGGAGGTTGGGGGAGGCAAACTGCCCCGCTTGCCCTCCCCCCCCGTGGCGACGCTAATGGTGTTGAAAACCTTCGCTGGCTATAAGAGCTTAGAGGAGGTTTGAGCAACCACTGGAACAGACCCTATCATGCTCAAGCTCGGGTGGAAACGCCAATCAGCTCGTTTATCGCCTTGCCAATCAGCTCATAGACCCGGGAACAAGGGGGGGGGGAGCAAGGGCGATTGCCCCCAACTTAAGAGCCGAGGGGGTGACGTCTCCCAACATTCATGCAGCGAGGAAGGATCTTTTCTTTTTGATGATGACTACACCGAACAGTAGGTAAGCAGAAAACTGAAGTGATCGAATTTCAACTCGAAGAGAGGGTCCGTCATTGGAACAAAGCGTAAATACCGCTCAGTTTTCGGCCCTAAGAAGACCCTATCATCTTGCCCTATCTCTGAACTCATTCATAGTTTCGTCGCAACCGGCAAAACGCCAGAAAAAAGTGTAATATGCGTACAGGGCATGCATATCTTGGCTCCCTGTCCTTTGAGGTCCTGAGGACGATAGCGGAAATTCTGTGACGATAAACCAAGAGAGGTGGTCGAGGATCCTCCACTTTTTTTCTAATGGTATTTTCTCATGGTTCTTCCGCTCGCCGCAGCGCAGCTGTGCCGACACCATCAAACAGCAGTGGTTTCAGCAGGATGGAGACCATGCTTGCACCGTCCTGAAGACCAGGCATTGTCTCAGAGAGTGGATGTGAAAAGTTTTCCTTGCATATTATATCAAAATTTGGACCGAATTTGGAGTGGGAAGGGCTAAAATTAGTCTCGGCTAAATCAGTCCGGGCTCAAAGCCACCCACTCAACCATACGGACAAAATTTCTAAACAAAATAGGCTAACTTTTATTTCATACCAAAACGGCACATTTGGAAACCGTGAATGCTGGTCTTGTGTCTACCAGCAGCAGATTCGTGAATATCAATCCACTGCTAGATTGACGAGCATGCACGTTTCTGCAATGTTTAGGCAACAATATCTTCTAAAAAAATTATTCACTTTTTAAATGTAGTATATCACAAAAAGGCAAGTAAATAAAGTCAAAATGAAGCCACTGCCAGCTTTTACAAAAAGAAATACCAAATGCATGAAAATTGTCTTTTCCTGATGAAGGAAAACTTTGCTATGGCGGGAATAACAAATTAGGTATCATTGCGCTATTGCAACGATTATGGCGCAGGTCACTTATGCACATGTGCTACAGCCGTCAAACCAACAATACATCATTCTTATTTTTTTAAATCGTAGAGCCAAAGCACATAGAGAAGGTAATTGTGCCCTGCTGAGTGCTGAATGTGAGGTTTGTTCAAAAATTGCTAACTTATTCCCCACATCTCGTCGAATACTGCTGTTTTCAGGCTGGGGATGACACCAGAGCGGGTAAAAAACCAGCATCTTGAGGGATAATTCTTTTACAAATAAAAACCAGGGTGGTTGTCCAATGATAAAGGCTTGATTAATGATCATCATTTTCATCATGCATATTGTGTAACTGTGATATCTAGTGGGTGCATGCTTACATTAAATGCTTCATAAGTTATTGCTTATTGCTGATTAAAAATGACATGCTTTTTGGATATTTTTCTTAAACCTAGAATGTGAAATATTTTTGTGTAGACTTGCAGATTTTGGGGTGCTTCTGCCAGTGAGGGGTGCATTTTTTGGCTCAGGGGATGCTCGACGCATTCCCATACCCCACTCCCCTCCCCCAATTATCCGCCTTTGTGGACTATGAAGAACCCATACTGATTTCTTCTGGCCTTGAATCATATTCTGCTGTTTTTTTTTTTTTTTACTCAAAAGTGCATGAGAAGTGTCACCACTTAAAGTTGGTGTGGAAAATCCACACCAACTTTCAAGTTGGTGTGGAGCTCTCCATACCAACCAAATACGAAGTTACGCCCATGATTTGCGAAGTAGTTTTGGAGCCTTCGTAACATGTTACCAAGATGTCAGAGGCGGTTGACACCTACTACAAATACTTAGCAGGACTTCTACTGGTTGACCTGACCTGACCTGACCCGACCTGGCCTAAATGCATGAAGACATCATCTGTGATCAAAACTAACATGATATTCGTGTGTAGCACCCCGAAAAACCATAACAGCTACCCTTTACAACGTTCTAACGGATCCCAATTTTCCCGACTTGTGGGTCATTGACCTGACCTGGAAGGTCAACGAATGACCTTGATAACCGATGATAACCAACTTGACTTGATGACAACCAACTTGATGACCTTGATAACCAACCGATGATACCCTACCTTAAAGTAGGGTATCATCGGCTTCCTCTCGTCACGGGCAACACGCTCGTTTTTTCCGCGAAGCTCTAGCTCGATCAGGGGCGAAACGGCAATGGGGGTTCAACGGACCCCCCCCCCCCTATACGTTCGCGGCAGTGGAAAAACACCAATACGGACGAGGGTTAAGCTATGCACTCAACGAGCATATGCCAGCTGGCGCATAGTAAGGACTAAGGAGAACATTTGGAAAGCTGCGTCTGGCATTGTTTAGCCTCGCATACAAACATTTGTTCGCCCCCACAATTCAAGTTGAATTTTGCCCCCAAGTATGGTCCCCTTATTACCTTATAAGAAATCTAATATCAAGAAGATTAAAGCAGCTCACAGAGCGGCTACCAGAAGAATTGAGTCTTACTGTCTAGTCTTAGTATCTAGAAGGTTCTTTCTTGTGGCACACTTGTTTTATTAGTGCGACGTTATGGGCGCAAAATGACCTTAGCAGTCGGCGCGCCCTAAAGCCTCAATCAACAAACAAACAAGAAGCATTGTGGGAATGCAAGGGTTTAAGTATCCAGAACGGCTGAACCGACTTAAGCTTACCACCCTAGAAGAGAGAAGACAACGGGGAGACGAGACTCACAAAATCCTCCATCAGCTCCATGAGTGTGACCTCACCCAACTATTTACCGTACAAAACCAAACAGAGTGAGAGTAACTCAAATTGTACAAGCCCCACCACTAGACGATGGCGAGGGAAAGGTCCTTCTCACGAATAGTCCTAAATAAATGGAATTCGTTAAGCCACCACATCAAGAAGGCAGAAAACATCCCAAATTCCAATCTATATAAACCAAGGTATGAGAAACATCAAGCAGACCGACAAGATTGGCCCAAGTGAAACCAGACTGACGCAAAAGAACATGTAATTTAAAAAAGATGTGGGCTACAACATAGACCTCGCCGTCTTCTTCTAGAATCCAAATAAACCTTGACTCTTGATTCTGATTCTTGTCTTGTCCACGCTGTGTGTTGATGAGAGCGGTAGCTATTCTGCCTTAGAAAAGCGCGAATATAAATACTTTTAAAATAAGGATCAAAATGCTGTCAAGTCCCACTCAAACCTCCTTAATCACCCTAAAAAACCAATGTTCCTATCTTGCGCGCCGCACTCAAAACGCGTACAAGCCTGGGTCCTGTTTCACCGGTGATAGCAGCACGCTACTATCAAATTGCGCGAGCTGACGTAATGTGATGACGTCACACTAATGATGTTTCGTGTAATCCGTGAGCTTTTTCATAGCTACGTTTGGAACAGATTGCTGTCTTGTTGAATAGGTTTGATACATTCGCACGGCCGTGAAGATGTTAGCAGCAATATTTGATGAACATCATACAGTTTGACGACGCCATGGTTTGTAGATGTTTCCATGGAAACCCAATTTGACACGTGTTTTGACAGCAGCGTGCTGCTATCACCGGTGAAACAGGGCCCGGAATGTCTCATGCGCGCCGGGTTCGCTATCCCTCTTACTACACTAGCGCCACCCTCGCGCAGCGGCGAGTCTCGAGGCGAATAAGCCACTGTTCAACACAATGTAGGTACGTGCAGTGTAGGTACGTGCACAGTCCGACCGCGCCATGTTCTGATGCTTTATCGTGTATTCTGCGCACCACACGTTGATCACACACGAGGCAATCCAAAACACTCTGCCGCTATCCCGCGTTCAGCTGTTTCGGCAAACAGCTGACTGGGAGCAAACAGCTGACTCGAGAGTCGAGGCCACTAAATAATGGCGTATGGTACACGACTGAGACCCGAACGACGTGGAATCTAGCATCGAAACTTGAGTACCGATTGTGTGACTTTTCGAAGCACAATAGCTGTAAATGTATTTTAAACATAATTATTGGAATTAATCATGAAAGCTTGTTGTCCTTTATCTCCATAAATTGTTTTAATTTCATGCCATTTTGTCAATGGTTAAGACTTTTACGTCACCGTTTAATAAGTAGTAAATGTAAATGTGTTTCACGGATTTCGGGTCTAAGTCTTTGCCCTTCTGTCCCGCTACGCCGTTACATCCCCGACTCGAATCCTGCCCCTGGCTCAGCTGTGACGCCCCAAGACACGACCGACGCTGAAACGCTCAATGACCTGACCCGACCGGTCAGCATCGCCTGTCCGAACAAAGACAGTCGTCCCGATTCAACCCCGTCACCAGACGACACAAAGCCTCCTATTGCGCACCAACCCGACAAGATATGCTTACGCCCGGTTTCCAGCCGGCAGGGTGTGAACGCGGCGACCTCGACCGGATGGCTCCGATGACTGGTTCGTCAGCGCTGGCCTCGCCACCCGAGCCAGCGGCGTTGTTGACAAATGTCAGCGCCGGCCGGCCCCGTGACGTCCGGTGTCAGACTGACTGACACCCCATCACTGCTGACGTCGCTGGGAGCCGCCGAACAACGAACTGACACCGGTCATCTGACATCATCGGGGGGGGGGCCATCCGTGTCATCGCCGGTCTCCATTCTTCATCGCACGCTTCACCGCTCGGCTGGCACGCGCGCACGCCCGACGTAAGCCTGTAACAAAGTTCATTCCCAGCCCCCTGCCCTTACTAACAATGTCCTTTTATGGTCCTCGTTCCTTACCTGTGACGCCTGTCCTGACCCGCTTCTGATTGGTGTTATGATGTGACGTACATGTGTGACGTATGTATGACGCGTGGTATATGTCGCGCCGGACCGGGCCGAAGCCCCGGCAGTCGAGTGGGAGAGACAGCAACGACTCGGACCGAGTGAGGGCCGCTCCCTCGCCGGTCGCTTATCTTCACTTGTTCTTTTCGGCTCGTCATCTCGATCCAACTCATTATCTCGGACATTCAAATATAACGTGAAAAGTGAAACGCTGTATTTTTATCACGAACTTTATTACAAAATATTTGGTGCCTTACGACCCGGATAACGTCGGGAAAAGACTTTTAAAAGTTTCGCGCGTCATCGACTCTTCATCTCTGGCGGACTTCTGGCCATCTCATCTAGACATCTCTACGGACTACCAGACGGCGAACAGTGAGCCAATCAATCCTTTCTTTCTTTCAAAACATTCTCGCTTTCATAACGTATTTGTTATTTTTGGTGGTTTGTGTCTGTTTGTTTGTTTCTTTATTCATTGTCTTATTGAAAAATGACCGAGGCGTCAATTGTCACAGCAGCGCTTAACAGTGCACATTGCTTCAACAGACGGTAAATGACTTTTGAAAATACCTATCTCCAATTTTAGTGTTTTCTGAACCAAAATTTTGCGAGGAATCCGATGGTGTGGTCCCTGAAATCTGAAAAATTTCCATTTTGGAGATAGCACCTATTTTTTGAAAAGTAAATATTCGTCATGCACAAAAGTCAAATAAATTGAAAATATAATGAGTGAATATTTATACTAACACTAGAATGTATCGAACATGAATTAGTGATATATTTTAGCTGAGATGATACTATATCTGCTCATACATGTACATGAATTAGTACATTAACCCTCGTCGGCCGAGAAGGGGTGGGGCGGATGCCGCCTCATAGGGGTTTTCGCGATAGCTCAAAACACGCTGTGGGAAAACAGCTGAAACTTGGCATACCTAATATTTTATTCATGCTGGATCTTTTGACACCAACTGCGTTTTCAGGTCAGGTCAGGTCACTGACCTATGACGTCATAAATGAACCTCTGCACGGTCCTCAGAAGTTGCAACTTTGCAACGCCCTCAGTGCCAGAGGAACTTTCACAGGAAGATGAAACTTACAGGACGTAGTATCCTTTAGAGGTCTCACAAATTGAATATCTCATATTTTTCCCAAATGTCACATGAGGTCAGTTCGGTCACGTGACCTCACCATAATAAGTCAATGGAGGGAAATATGAAAACTGTTATTTTGACGCCGGAAATTGTCTAAAAGCTGTCCCAAGCACATGAAATCGTGGCGTCATGCACTCTTTGTAAGGTCCGATCATGAAACCACGATTTCATGTGCTTGGGATAGTTTTAGATCATTTCCGGCGCCAAAATAACAGTTTCAATATTTCCCCCCATTGACTTATAATGGTGAGGTCACGTGACCGACCTGACCTCATGTGACATTTATGTTAAATCCGAGATAAACAAGTTGTGAGACCTGAGAAGGATACTACGTCCTGTAACTTTCATCTTCCTGTGAAAGTTCCTCTGGCACTGAGGGCGTTGCAAAGTTGCAACATCTGAGGACTTCGCAGAGGTTTATTTATGACGTCATAGGTCAGTGACCTGACCTGACCTGAAAACGCAGTTGAGGTCAAAAGATTAGGTATACCAGGTTTCAGCTGTCTACCCTAAGCGAGTTTTAAGCTATCGCGAAAAGCCCTATGAGGCGGCACCCGCCCCACCCCTTCTCGGCCGACGAGGGTTAATGTACTAGTTCATGTACATGTATGCGCAGATATAGTATCATCTCAGCTAAAATATATCTCTAATTCATATTCGACACATTCTAGTGTTGTTACAAAAATTAACTCATTATATTTTCAATCTATTTGACTAGTTATTATGCCTGACGAATATTTATTTTTCAAAAAATAGGTGCTATCTCCAAAATGGAAATTTTTCGGATCTCGGGGACCACACCATCGGATTCCTTGCAAAATTTTGATCCAGGAAACACTAAAATTGGAGATAGGTATTTTCAAAAGTTATTTACCGTCTTTTGGGGCAATGTGAGTGTAGTTCAGGAGAACATATATGGTTGATGAGTGTAGTTCAGGAGATCAGGATCTCAAGTCTCACCAAACATGTCAGGCCCTTCCATGGGGAAGGGACAGCTAAATTTTATCAATGGCTAACGGATATGGACCAGCTTTCGAACACAGTTGACTCATACGGGATGTGTGTTCTGGCCACCCTTACTCTCGGGGGACCAGCCGGGCTTTTCGTGGCCCGCCTGACAAAAGCTCACGTTTCCTGGACAGAACTACGAGAAAAGCTCAGGAAAAGGTACGGAGAGACGGAGGATCCTCGTATCTCAAACGAAAAAATCCGTCATATTAAACAGAACAAAGGGGAAGCAGTACACAACTTTGCGGAAAGACTTCGAGCCGCCGCGGCTGACATGTTTTCTGACATTGACAGCCCCGACGCCCAGGACGTACAGTGGATCTTATTAGGATCTCCAGACGTAACTAGATGGCGTTGAGCCTTAGTCGAGTCCATGTCAAATTCAAGGAGAGGTCACTACCGAGCTGGGCCCGATGGGGAGGTGGGCGGGGGGAGGGGGGCGGGTGGCGAGGTCACGGTGCGGGTGACCTGTCAAACAGCCCCGGTGCGGTGGGGCAATGCCGTAGGCAAATGGCGCACTCCAGTGTTGTTCCATATCGCGGTGGTGGGCCGGGCGGCCAGTTAGCTTGGCAGCTTGGAAGGAAAGGATAATGAGGCATGGTTTTGCTGTGGCCGGTTCACCTACTGTTACTTATGATGCACCCAGAGTAATGCAAATGTGGCGTTGATAATGCAGCTGGCAATGGAATGCTAGCGAATGCTCCGAGCGCCTAGCTATAAGGATTAAGATTATTTATGTCTCCTGAAATTTTCATTGAATATAATTCAAGCACTAGAGAGATCGTATTCGTTCGCCAGTTTTTTGACCGGCTTACGTTTTTTGCGTAGAGCGCCCTTGGGCAAATATTTAGGCATAACGCAGGTGAGGTGATTTTTGTTTGCTGGTAAGACGCCCTTAGGGTCAAATCAAGCAGTGGCGGCGGAACACCTTTAATTAATGAAGTGGGGGCACTGCCGACTTTTGGTCCCATTCTTTCCATGCAACGCCCATGGGGCTAATGTTAAAATGCCAAAATCAAACGGGGGCACGGTGCCCCGATGCCCCCCCCCACCCCCTCGTTCCGCCACCACGTGAAATCAAGTCGCTAAGAGACGATGAGGAAAAGTGGACGAACGCCACATTTCTGTGCATGAAGTCTCGAGTTATAAAAAGCTAAAAGTTATTTTCCGTGTAAGCTAAAAAACAATATCAGTTAATAAAAAATTTGACCCGAAATTAACTTCTGTTTTATCTGACCATGATTGCATGTATGACCCCGGTCCAGCCTGGTTCAACTCGGCCCAACCTGGTTCGGCTCCCCCTTTTTTAATATAAATTTGGCCCGAACCTTTTGAATGGAAGGAATCACAAGGACAGAGTCCCCGCTAAGCTGAGCTTGTTAAGCGTTGAAACCTGCCATCTACCCTCCGATCAAGCAATTCCTGGTCTATTGCAGACTATGGTTTTGAGGTTTAGTCTATGCACAGTGGCCCTTTTTCAGAATTAGCACGCATAAATTCAAAATATTTTTTTTCTTCTTTTGAGTAACAAGCAGTCTAATCGTGTGCAAAACATTCCAAACTATCCAATGGTGCCATTTTTACCTCCTAAAAAATAATTATCTTTGGTAAAACTGACCGCAAAATCGAAGTTTGTGGAGAGGCGCGCGGACACCACCGGCGGACCCTAAAAAGTAGGGTGAGATGAACATCAATTTGTAAGGCTTTCGGTGAGAAAATATTAAAAATTAGTGGCATGGCTGTGAAGCTGAGTTTACGTAGAAGCCCTAGAAACCACAATTTTCATTGTGTAAACTTAAATAGACCACTTTTGCCGAATATTGTGGACACAATAACAGGACAATTATTAACTGGAGATGGCGGCATACATATGAAGCTTTATGTTAAGTAACACACTCTGGGACATATCGTATTATACATCGTTCGAATCGCCGATCTCTTCTGACCATGTCCACCAAAGGGCATCGCGCCATTTTGCGCCATTTTGCTTCTACGGTGAATAACGTGAGCCAGTTCAGTCCGCGAGCGGCTGTGGCTCCTATTCGATACGACTAAGCTCATTGACCTGGCTCGAAGCTGGTGTCACCTGGTGGGCCCTAAATGTGGCTTGACTTTTGCCATAAGATGTGCTTATTGAAATGTCATATAGGCATAACGCTGTGCTCAAGAAAAACTGTCCGATTTCTTGTCGCGTTTGATGTCCAAGCCGCACAAGTCCCGTGGTCGGCTTAAGATCTAACGTCAAAAGCGCCTATGTGTTTGTATTGTTCGCGTCGCGCTGACCTTAGTTGCTGCCCGGCCGGGGCCGATTAACGGTGGCTGGCAACAGCTGCAGATGCGGTCACGTGACGCCCTGAGGCGTCCTGGCGGTCAGTGCAGCGCGGTCGGCTGGCGGGCTCGCCACACTTGCGTTCGGAGCGGCCTGGGCCGGCGGGCGAGCCGTGCGAACGTGCGCCAAATCTTGGGCCGAGCGGCCTGTCGCTGTTGGGCCGAATCTCCTTGGGCAGTTCGTTTCTTTTCTTGTCTTTGCATTGGCAGGGAATACGTCCTTGATCACGTGGTGATGTCTTGCACCACTTTCAGGTAATGTGGGAATTAATGCGTGCTAATTCTGAAAAAGGGCCACTGTGCTATGGCAAAATGGTCTGTGGTTTAGAGTCCAAATTTTAACGTGCGCACATAGCCGCGCACGGCCGGTCCCCTCGCTGACTTCGCCTGGCAGCGGCCTGCCACCAACCACAACCATACCCGGCAGGAGGCTAAAAAACGTCAAGCACACGTCGTGTTTCGAACCCGGACTTTTGCAACCGGGACGTGCGCCTTCACCACATGGCACATGGAGTCCAACGCTCTACCGACCGAGCAACCGGGACGGACATTTACCTTGGGGTTTCGCCTCGTGACATTGACAGACGTCAGACACTTTGGCCGAACTTTAGCCGAAACACTGAGCAAGCTGCGCAGGGCGATAGGTGCTCGTAGCGTTGCTCGTGCTCGTAGGTTGGGTAACCTGTGAGCTGAACGCGATGTCGTGAGTTCGAGCCCCACTCCCGGGTCTGGTTTTATCTAGACACAACCAAAACCTTTCCTTCTACTGCAACACAGCTAAGCACGATGACATCTTTCCCCAATATCTTTCCCCAATATCCTCCCCAAAAGTCAAAATTATCGCTTATAAACGTTTAGCTAAGTTTCATTTTTTAGGAAAATATTTTTGGTCATTTGTCTGGAGCCATTTCAACTCTTTTTTCTTTTCTGATTCTTTTCGACCCGATAAAACCCACCAAAACTGAACGTGCCAAATGAAAAATCTTACTCAAATAACAGTTTAGAAAAGCCTCATCATGCATCATGAAAAACATCATGCAATTATTGACTGAAAAGTTGCATGATATGAATACGTCCTAGATTGTTTCAATTATCATTGTTCAACATTTTGGCTGGAACTGACGCTGCCTCTGGCTTGCCCGTTTGTTTGAGATAATGATTCCCTTCAGTCGCGTTCTTACCGGTTCCACATGAACAGGATACCACCATACCGGAGTGAAAGCACCCGCAACCATCATCCCCTCCCCTCAGCCTCGGCGCGGTGGCGGGCGGCCCTGGGCGGCCCACTCTCGGCGCTACGCACGACCCATGCGCCGTTTTACCGCGTCACTCCCCCTCCCTCCTTCCCCCACAATGACCGGTGACCTCACTTCCTTCGGGATTTGGACTCGCCCTACCCCGACCGTAGCGCCACGTGGTGGCTCTGGAGATCTTAAATAGACCCACTGTACTAACGGACACCTTTCAGCGGGGCCGAAAAGGCCTCTCCCCGTCCTTTTTTGCTGATATATCCTAAACAACTGCAGATATCGTCACCAAACTTTCAGGACTCCTCCGGGCATCCATTTTACACATTGCAACACAATTTTATTCCAAAGGCTATGATAGGTTGACCACAAATGACGTCAGAACGACGTCAAGTTCTGCCATGTTCATCATTTTCTGTTGATGGATGGGGTGGGGGCGCTTTGCACATGGGTGTGGGCGTATTACCCAGGGTATGGGGCAAAACGCCCTTTTGTAAGGGTATGCCAAAACCGTTTTGGGGGTTAAATACCACACGCAGGTGTCTTTTCTTGGCCCTCTCAAAGCGTAGTAAAAAGAATGAGCTACATGATGCTGCCCAAAAGTTTAAGTAATCTGTGTTGGGTTGAGTGTCAGAAGGTTTCGCGCTTAAGGGGGGCGTTTTTGACCTACTCACCCTACTTCAGGAGATCAGGATCATGAGCTGTCGGACTTTTACGACGCACCAGTACGTACGCCGCACACTTTGGACCGACGTGACCCACGGGACCAGGCGACTGCTGATGTAGGTGACAGTTCAAATGACTCTATGGCGCCGCAAATTCTTTCGGAACCCCCTGACATTTCTGACAATAATTCAGAGGATTCTTCGGACAACGTACCTCTTGCTGAACTTCAAAGACGCTGGAAACGCCAATACTCTGATTCGGACCCTGAGGACAATATACCTTTGGCAAAATTAGCGAAACAATTATCCGAAGGTGCCACGGAAACACCTACTGAGACTCCGAGGGAATCGGTTAAAAGACCACGTATTCTGTCTGACACCCAAAATTCAGAGGATGAAACTTGGTCACCGCCCGAAAAATCTGGCAAATACGATGTAAGCAGTTCGGAATCTGAAACCTCGGACCTGGAAGGATCTGACGCTGGTGAATGTTGTGTGAGTTGAATGCAACTAACCCCGGTGTGAATGAGTCCAGTACAAAGCAATTGCAATGCAGGTGATTGAGAATTACGGATCCACAATGGAGAGAATGCTGGCTCAACTGTTGAAGTCATAGGATATGTTATAGGTTATATTTGTAGTTTACAGGCTAGTGCGCCTAAGTTTGGAATCTGGCCGTAGTGCCATTGGATTATGAATTATGTGTCATGAACGATGGCTTAGTGAGCCTATGCATTGTGTTATGGTGGAAGCGCCTCATGGATAGGACAAGGAACAGAGAAGTGTTTATGTGTTTGGAAAGATATATTGTGTCATGCTTTTAATGGACAGAGGACCATTTGGTTTATGTTAGATTTTCCCGTGCGTCATTTTGTCGCCAATGCGCTTGTGTGTTAATTATGTCGTTATCCGTCAGTGACTTTCGTTTGTGTGCTTACAGATATGGAAGCGAGAATGTTTATCCTACTGCCTCTTTTGCTGACATCTGCTGCGACACTTCTTCTTCTCACGTGCCTCTACATGACGTTCGCCTTCCGACTGAGACCCGAACGACGTGGAAACTAGCATCGAAACTTGAGTACCGATTGTGTGACTTTTCGAAGCACAATAGCTATAAATGTATTTTAAACATATTTATTGGAATTGATCATGAAAGCTTGTTGTCCTTTATCTCCATAAATTGTTTTAATTTCATGTCATTTTGTCAATGGTTAAGACTTTTACGTCACCGTTTAATAAGTAGTAAATGTAAATGTGTTTCACGGATTTCGGGTCTAAGTCTTTGCCCTTCTGTCCCGCTACGCCGTTACATCCCCGACTCGAATCCTGCCCCTGGCTCAGCTGTGACGCCCCAAGACACGACCGACGCTGAAACGCTAAATGACCTGACCCGACCGGTCAGCACCGCCTGTCCGAACAAAGACAGTCGTCCCGATTCAACCCCGTCACCAGACGACACAAAGCCTCCTATTGCGCACCAACCCGACAAGATATGCTTACGCCCGGTTTCCAGCCGGCAGGGTGTGAACGCGGCGACCTCGACCGGATGGCTCCGATGACTGGTTCGTCAGCGCTGGCCTCGCCACCCGAGCCAGCGGCGCTGTTGACAAATGTCAGCGCCGGCCGGCCCCGTGACGTCCGGTGTCAGACTGACTGACACCCCATCACTGCTGACGTCGCTGGGAGCCGCCGAACAACGAACTGACACCGGTCATCTGACATCATCGGGGGGGCCATCCGTGTCATCGCCGGTCACCATTCTCATCGCACGCTTCACCGCTCGGCTGGCACGCGCGCACGCCCGACGTAAGCATGTAACAAAGTTCATTCCCAGCCCCCTGCCCTTACTAACAATGTCCTTTTATGGTCCTCGTTCCTTACCTGTGACGCCTGTCCTGACCCGCTTCTGATTGGTGTTATGATGTGACGTACATGTGTGACGTATGTATGACGCGTGGTATATGTCGCGCCGGACCGGGCCGAAGCCCCGGCAGTCGAGTGGGAGAGTCAGCAACGGACTCGGACCGAGTGAGGGCCGCTCCCTCGCCGGTCGCTTATCTTCACTTGTTCTTTTCGGCTCGTCATCTCGATCCAACTCATTTTCTCGGACATTCAAATATAACGTGAAAAGTGAAACGCTGTATTTTTATCACGAACTTTATTACAGGCATTTTTTTGCCCCCCCCCCTCTTTAGTTTTTTCGATATATCTCGAGAACCGCTGTGCCGATCGTCACCAAACTTTCATTACCCTCCCGTGAATAGCTATTGCACATTGTGACCAAAATTTTTTCCAAAGGCTATGATAGGTTAGACGCTAATTTCTAATATGTGAGATGGTGCTTTTTGCCATGATGAATAGATATAAATATGTGAAAATGATCAATAACATGGCAGAAATGTAAAACTTTTATTGTAAAATAGGCCAAATATGAGAATGAGCTTTCGCTTTACAGCATCATCAGATTCATTGTTTTATGACATTTAAAAATTCTAGCTACACACAAAGTCTATCACGCGCTCAATGTTAGGTGGGAATATCGCAATGCAGATACATACATTCTTGACACGGACGATTTCGAACATAAATCTTATAGCACATATGTAGAAGTGTACAAAGGCAAACAAATAGGTTAAAGAATCGAGAGGCACGAAAGATATCGTTCACATCTAGATATCTGATTGGTAGAAGAGTGCTGGGCCGACAAGGCTATCACAGGGCTAGCCAGCAACAAATACGAGACTCCAGCCTAGGTACCCTCATGCGTCCGAAAGAATGTGCTTAGCATTACAATTGAGTACCTTTGAGTGTGTTAAGTGTGTGTGTGTGTGTGCGGGTGTGTGTGTAAAGGAGAGGGTTGTAACTTGTAAGGGTAGAGGGTGATGAAGAGTGTGGTCCTGATGTTTGTGTGTTGTGCGGGGCGTGGCGAATGAAATGAACTATCTAGTCAGTGGCCAAGAGCTTTGCATGGTGTTCAAACTAGGTTTAAGATTGCGTATGTGAAGTGATTCTTTAATTTTGATGTCAGCACAGTCCTTACCTCTATCCAGTATCTCAATTCTAAACGCATTGTTGAGATCCTCGTTGGGAAGCTGAGAGTGAGCATGTAGCGTGTGTTCCCCTAATGGTGTGTCTAGTTTACGCAAACGTGCATCGCTCAGGTGCTCGTTAAATCGGTACCGGACTGGTCTGGTGCATTCTCCTATATAAGTTTCGTCGTGTTGGGTAGTTTCGCACAGCTTACAGACTATCCTGTACACTACGCTTTTTGTGGTGCACTTCCCCGGTAGTCCATTTTCACAAGTATGGCACTTTTTGTTGCCGGATGGGCAGGGTGGTCTGGTAAGGGCCGAGGAGATCAGTTTTTGTTTGAATCGAGTTGTCATTAATCCAAATGGGCTTGACAGGAATTTTGGAGCCGCGGATAATGCCGTTTACTCGGCGTACGATCGTCTCATTGATGTAAGGTAAACGCATGTAGATCTGGTTTTCGTTGGCCAAAGTACGTGTTTTCTTGGTTCCTTTGCTGTACTTTTGTTTCCTAATTGAATGTTTGATAAGGCTCATAGGATATCCATTTTTGCTGAACAATTGTGAAATGATCTCGATACTCCGTTCTGTAGCGGGTTTGTCTGAAGAGACTCGAATAGCCCTTTGAATTTCTGCGTTGAGTACCGCTTTCTTTGTCGACATGGGATGAGCAGAGGTGTAGTGTAGGATGATCGGTGCAGCCATCGGTTTGAAATACAGTTCGGTGGTGTAGGTACCTGAAGGGTGTACGGTGATCATAGTGTCTAGGAACGATAGTGTACCTGTCAGTCCTGTGTGATCCATTGTGAGACGAATAGCCGGGTTGTGGGTGTTCATCAGGTTGAAGAAATGGTTGAGGCGGTCGATACCATAAGTCAACTCCTAATATGTCGTCAATATAGCGCACATAAAATGCGGGGACTTGTGTCATAGAAGATAGAAATGCGCTTTCAAAACATGCATAAACGCTATAGCTACTATAGCTATAGCTACTATAGCGTTTATGCATGTTTTGAAAGCACATTTCTATCTTCTATGACACAAGTCCCCGCATTTTATGTGCGCTATATTGACGACATATTAGGAGTCTGGACTTATGGTATCGACCGCCTCAACCATTTCTTCAACCTGATGAACACCCACAACCCGGCTATTCGTCTCACAATGGATCACACAGGACTGACAGGTACACTATCGTTCCTAGACACTATGATCACCGTACACCCTTCAGGTACCTACACCACCGAACTGTATTTCAAACCGATGGCTGCACCGATCATCCTACACTACACCTCTGCTCATCCCATGTCGACAAAGAAAGCGGTACTCAACGCAGAAATTCAAAGGGCTATTCGAGTCTCTTCAGACAAACCCGCTACAGAACGGAGTATCGAGATCATTTCACAATTGTTCAGCAAAAATGGATATCCTATGAGCCTTATCAAACATTCAATTAGGAAACAAAAGTACAGCAAAGGAACCAAGAAAACACGTACTTTGGCCAACGAAAACCAGATCTACATGCGTTTACCTTACATCAATGAGACGATCGTACGCCGAGTAAACGGCATTATCCGCGGCTCCAAAATTCCTGTCAAGCCCATTTGGATTAATGACAACTCGATTCAAACAAAACTGATCTCCTCGGCCCTTACCAGACCACCCTGCCCATCCGGCAACAAAAAGTGCCATACTTGTGAAAATGGACTACCGGGGAAGTGCACCACAAAAAGCGTAGTGTACAGGATAGTCTGTAAGCTGTGCGAAACTACCCAACACGACGAAACTTATATAGGAGAATGCACCAGACCAGTCCGGTACCGATTTAACGAGCACCTGAGCGATGCACGTTTGCGTAAACTAGACACACCATTAGGGGAACACACGCTACATGCTCACTCTCAGCTTCCCAACGAGGATCTCAACAATGCGTTTAGAATTGAGATACTGGATAGAGGTAAGGACTGTGCTGACATCAAAATTAAAGAATCACTTCACATACGCAATCTTAAACCTAGTTTGAACACCATGCAAAGCTCTTGGCCACTGACTAGATAGTTCATTTCATTCGCCACGCCCCGCACAACACACAAACATCAGGACCACACTCTTCATCACCCTCTACCCTTACAAGTTACAACCCTCTCCTTTACACACACACCCGCACACACACACACACTTAACACACTCAAAGGTACTCAATTGTAATGCTAAGCACATTCTTTCGGACGCATGAGGGTACCTAGGCTGGAGTCTCGTATTTGTTGCTGGCTAGCCCTGTGATAGCCTTGTCGGCCCAGCACTCTTCTACCAATCAGATATCTAGATGTGAACGATATCTTTCGTGCCTCTCGATTCTTTAACCTATTTGTTTGCCTTTGTACACTTCTACATATGTGCTATAAGATTTATGTTCGAAATCGTCCGTGTCAAGAATGTATGTATCTGCATTGCGATATTCCCACCTAACATTGAGCGCGTGATAGACTTTGTGTGTAGCTAGAATTTTTAAATGTCATAAAACAATGAATCTGATGATGCTGTAAAGCGAAAGCTCATTCTCATATTTGGCCTATTTTACAATAAAAGTTTTACATTTCTGCCATGTTATTGATCATTTTCACATATTTATATCTATTCATCATGGCAAAAAGCACCATCTCACATATTAGAAATTAGCGTCTAACCTATCATAGCCTTTGGAAAAAATTTTGGTCACAATGTGCAATAGCTATTCACGGGAGGGTAATGAAAGTTTGGTGACGATCGGCACAGCGGTTCTCGAGATATATCGAAAAAACTAAAGAGGGGGGGGGGCAAAAAAATGCCTGTAATAAAGTTCGTGATAAAAATACAGCGTTTCACTTTTCACGTTATATTTGAATGTCCGAGAAAAGAGTTGGATCGAGATGACGAGCCGAAAAGAACAAGTGAAGATAAGCGACCGGCGAGGGAGCGGCCCTCACTCGGTCCGAGTCCGTTGCTGACTCTCCCACTCGACTGCCGGGGCTTCGGCCCGGTCCGGCGCGACATATACCACGCGTCATACATACGTCACACATGTACGTCACATCATAACACCAATCAGAAGCGGGTCAGGACAGGCGTCACAGGTAAGGAACGAGGACCATAAAAGGACATTGTTAGTAAGGGCAGGGGGCTGGGAATGAACTTTGTTACATGCTTACGTCGGGCGTGCGCGCGTGCCAGCCGAGCGGTGAAGCGTGCGATGAGAATGGTGACCGGCGATGACACGGATGGCCCCCCCGATGATGTCAGATGACCGGTGTCAGTTCGTTGTTCGGCGGCTCCCAGCGACGTCAGCAGTGATGGGGTGTCAGTCAGTCTGACACCGGACGTCACGGGGCCGGCCGGCGCTGACATTTGTCAACAGCGCCGCTGGCTCGGGTGGCGAGGCCAGCGCTGACGAACCAGTCATCGGAGCCATCCGGTCGAGGTCGCCGCGTTCACACCCTGCCGGCTGGAAACCGGGCGTAAGCATATCTTGTCGGGTTGGTGCGCAATAGGAGGCTTTGTGTCGTCTGGTGACGGGGTTGAATCGGGACGACTGTCTTTGTTCGGACAGGCGGTGCTGACCGGTCGGGTCAGGTCATTTAGCGTTTCAGCGTCGGTCGTGTCTTGGGGCGTCACAGCTGAGCCAGGGGCAGGATTCGAGTCGGGGATGTAACGGCGTAGCGGGACAGAAGGGCAAAGACTTAGACCCGAAATCCGTGAAACACATTTACATTTACTACTTATTAAACGGTGACGTAAAAGTCTTAACCATTGACAAAATGACATGAAATTAAAACAATTTATGGAGATAAAGGACAACAAGCTTTCATGATCAATTCCAATAAATATGTTTAAAATACATTTATAGCTATTGTGCTTCGAAAAGTCACACAATCGGTACTCAAGTTTCGATGCTAGTTTCCACGTCGTTCGGGTCTCAGTCGGAAGGCGAACGTCATGTAGAGGCACGTGAGAAGAAGAAGTGTCGCAGCAGATGTCAGCAAAAGAGGCAGTAGGATAAACATTCTCGCTTCCATATCTGTAAGCACACAAACGAAAGTCACTGACGGATAACGACATAATTAACACACAAGCGCATTGGCGACAAAATGACGCACGGGAAAATCTAACATAAACCAAATGGTCCTCTGTCCATTAAAAGCATGACACAATATATCTTTCCAAACACATAAACACTTCTCTGTTCCTTGTCCTATCCATGAGGCGCTTCCACCATAACACAATGCATAGGCTCACTAAGCCATCGTTCATGACACATAATTCATAATCCAATGGCACTACGGCCAGATTCCAAACTTAGGCGCACTAGCCTGTAAACTACAAATATAACCTATAAATATCCTATGACTTCAACAGTTGAGCCAGCATTCTCTCCATTGTGGATCCGTAATTCTCAATCACCTGCATTGCAATTGCTTTGTACTGGACTCATTCACACCGGGGTTAGTTGCATTCAACTCACACAACATTCACCAGCGTCAGATCCTTCCAGGTCCGAGGTTTCAGATTCCGAACTGCTTACATCGTATTTGCCAGATTTTTCGGGCGGTGACCAAGTTTCATCCTCTGAATTTTGGGTGTCAGACAGAATACGTGGTCTTTTAACCGATTCCCTCGGAGTCTCAGTAGGTGTTTCCGTGGCACCTTCGGATAATTGTTTCGCTAATTTTGCCAAAGGTATATTGTCCTCAGGGTCCGAATCAGAGTATTGGCGTTTCCAGCGTCTTTGAAGTTCAGCAAGAGGTACGTTGTCCGAAGAATCCTCTGAATTATTGTCAGAAATGTCAGGGGTTCCGAAAGAATTTGCGGCGCCATAGAGTCATTTGAACTGTCACCTACATCAGCAGTCGCCTGGTCCCGTGGGTCACGTCGGTCCAAAGTGTGCGGCGTACGTACTGGTGCGTCGTAAAAGTCCGACAGCTCATGATCCTGATCTCCTGAAGTAGGGTGAGTAGGTCAAAAACGCCCCCCTTAAGCGCGAAACCTTCTGACACTCAACCCAACACAGATTACTTAAACTTTTGGGCAGCATCATGTAGCTCATTCTTTTTACTACGCTTTGAGAGGGCCAAGAAAAGACACCTGCGTGTGGTATTTAACCCCCCAAAACGGTTTTGGCATACCCTTACAAAAGGGCGTTTTGCCCCATACCCTGGGTAATACGCCCACACCCATGTGCAAAGCGCCCCCACCCCATCCATCAACAGAAAATGATGAACATGGCAGAACTTGACGTCGTTCTGACGTCATTTGTGGTCAACCTATCATAGCCTTTGGAATAAAATTGTGTTGCAATGTGTAAAATGGATGCCCGGAGGAGTCCTGAAAGTTTGGTGACGATATCTGCAGTTGTTTAGGATATATCAGCAAAAAAGGACGGGGAGAGGCCTTTTCGGCCCCGCTGAAAGGTGTCCGTTAGTACAGTGGGTCTATTTAAGATCTCCAGAGCCACCACGTGGCGCTACGGTCGGGGTAGGGCGAGTCCAAATCCCGAAGGAAGTGAGGTCACCGGTCATTGTGGGGGAAGGAGGGAGGGGAGTGACGCGGTAAAACGGCGCATGGGTCGTGCGTAGCGCCGAGAGTGGGCCGCCCAGGGCCGCCCGCCACCGCGCCGAGGCTGAGGGGAGGGGATGATGGTTGCGGGTGCTTTCACTCCGGTATGGTGGTATCCTGTTCATGTGGAACCGGTAAGAACGCGACTGAAGGGAATCATTATCTCAAACAAACGGCAAGCCAGAGGCAGCGTCAGTTCCAGCCAAAATGTTGAACAATGATAATTGAAACAATCTAGGACGTATTCATATCATGCAACTTTTCAGTCAATAATTGCATGATGTTTTTCATGATGCATGATGAGGCTTTTCTAAACTGTTATTTGAGTAAGATATTTTTCATTTGGCACGTTCAGTTTTGGTGGGTTTTATCGGGTCGAAAAGAATCAGAAAAGAAAAAAGAGTTGAAATGGCTCCAGACAAATGACCAAAAATATTTTCCTAAAAAATGAAACTTAGCTAAACGTTTATAACGATAATTTTGACTTTTGGGGAGGATATTGGGGAAAGATATTGGGGAAAGATGTCATCGTGCTTAGCTGTGTTGCAGTAGAAGGAAAGGTTTTGGTTGTGTCTAGATAAAACCAGACCCGGGAGTGGGGCTCGAACTCACGACATCGCGTTCAGCTCACAGGTTACCCAACCTACGAGCACGAGCAACGCTACGAGCACCTATCGCCCTGCGCAGCTTGCTCAGTGTTTCGGCTAAAGTTCGGCCAAAGTGTCTGACGTCTGTCAATGTCACGAGGCGAAACCCCAAGGTAAATGTCCGTCCCGGTTGCTCGGTCGGTAGAGCGTTGGACTCCATGTGCCATGTGGTGAAGGCGCACGTCCCGGTTGCAAAAGTCCGGGTTCGAAACACGACGTGTGCTTGACGTTTTTTAGCCTCCTGCCGGGTATGGTTGTGGTTGGTGGCAGGCCGCTGCCAGGCGAAGTCAGCGAGGGGACCGGCCGTGCGCGGCTATGTGCGCACGTTAAAATTTGGACTCTAAACCACAGACCATTTTGCCATAGCACAGTGGCCCTTTTTCAGAATTAGCACGCATTAATTCCCACATTACCTGAAAGTGGTGCAAGACATCACCACGTGATCAAGGACGTATTCCCTGCCAATGCAAAGACAAGAAAAGAAACGAACTGCCCAAGGAGATTCGGCCCAACAGCGACAGGCCGCTCGGCCCAAGATTTGGCGCACGTTCGCACGGCTCGCCCGCCGGCCCAGGCCGCTCCGAACGCAAGTGTGGCGAGCCCGCCAGCCGACCGCGCTGCACTGACCGCCAGGACGCCTCAGGGCGTCACGTGACCGCATCTGCAGCTGTTGCCAGCCACCGTTAATCGGCCCCGGCCGGGCAGCAACTAAGGTCAGCGCGACGCGAACAATACAAACACATAGGCGCTTTTGACGTTAGATCTTAAGCCGACCACGGGACTTGTGCGGCTTGGACATCAAACGCGACAAGAAATCGGACAGTTTTTCTTGAGCACAGCGTTATGCCTATATGACATTTCAATAAGCACATCTTATGGCAAAAGTCAAGCCACATTTAGGCGCCCACCAGGTGACACCAGCTTCGAGCCAGGTCAATGAGCTTAGTCGTATCGAATAGGAGCCACAGCCGCTCGCGGACTGAACTGGCTCACGTTATTCACCGTAGAAGCAAAATGGCGCAAAATGGCGCGATGCCCTTTGGTGGACATGGTCAGAAGAGATCGGCGATTCGAACGATGTATAATACGATATGTCCCAGAGTGTGTTACTTAACATAAAGCTTCATATGTATGCCGCCATCTCCAGTTAATAATTGTCCTGTTATTGTGTCCACAATATTCGGCAAAAGTGGTCTATTTAAGTTTACACAATGAAAATTGTGGTTTCTAGGGCTTCTACGTAAACTCAGCTTCACAGCCATGCCACTAATTTTTAATATTTTCTCACCGAAAGCCTTACAAATTGATGTTCATCTCACCCTACTTTTTAGGGTCCGCCGGTGGTGTCCGCGCGCCTCTCCACAAACTTCGATTTTGCGGTCAGTTTTACCAAAGATAATTATTTTTTAGGAGGTAAAAATGGCACCATTGGATAGTTTGGAATGTTTTGCACACGATTAGACTGCTTGTTACTCAAAAGAAGAAAAAAAATATTTTGAATTTATGCGTGCTAATTCTGAAAAAGGGCCACTGTGCATAGACTAAACCTCAAAACCATAGTCTGCAATAGACCAGGAATTGCTTGATCGGAGGGTAGATGGCAGGTTTCAACGCTTAACAAGCTCAGCTTAGCGGGGACTCTGTCCTTGTGATTCCTTCCATTCAAAAGGTTCGGGCCAAATTTAATTAAAAAAGGGGGAGCCGAACCAGGTTGGGCCGAGTTGAACCAGGCTGGACCGGGGTCATACATGCAATCATGGTCAGATAAAACAGAAGTTAATTTCGGGTCAAATATTTTTATTAACTGATATTGTTTTTTAGCTTACACGGAAAATAACTTTTAGCTTTTTATAACTCGAGACTTCATGCACAGAAATGTGGCGTTCGTCCACTTTTCCTCATCGTCTCTTAGCGACTTGATTTCACGTGGTGGCGGAACGAGGGGGTGGGGGGGGCATCGGGGCACCGTGCCCCCGTTTGATTTTGGCATTTTAACATTAGCCCCATGGGCGTTGCATGGAAAGAATGGGACCAAAAGTCGGCAGTGCCCCCACTTCATTAATTAAAGGTGTTCCGCCGCCACTGCTTGATTTGACCCTAAGGGCGTCTTACCAGCAAACAAAAATCACCTCACCTGCGTTATGCCTAAATATTTGCCCAAGGGCTCTACGCAAAAACGTAAGCCGGTCAAAAACTGGCGAACGAATACGATCTCTCTAGTGCTTGAATTATATTCAATGAAAATTTCAGGAGACATAAATAATCTTAATCCTTATAGCTAGGCGCTCGGAGCATTCGCTAGCATTCCATTGCCAGCTGCATTATCAACGCCACATTTGCATTACTCTGGGTGCATCATAAGTAACAGTAGGTGAACCGGCCACAGCAAAACCATGCCTCATTATCCTTTCCTTCCAAGCTGCCAAGCTAACTGGCCGCCCGGCCCACCACCGCGATATGGAACAACACTGGAGTGCGCCATTTGCCTACGGCATTGCCCCACCGCACCGGGGCTGTTTGACAGGTCACCCGCACCGTGACCTCGCCACCCGCCCCCCTCCTCCCCGCCCACCTCCCCATCGGGCCCAGCTCGGTAGTGACCTCTCCTTGAATTTGACATGGACTCGACTAAGGCTCAACGCCATCTAGTTACGTCTGGAGATCCTAATAAGATCCACTGTACGTCCTGGGCGTCGGGGCTGTCAATGTCAGAAAACATGTCAGCCGCGGCGGCTCGAAGTCTTTCCGCAAAGTTGTGTACTGCTTCCCCTTTGTTCTGTTTAATATGACGGATTTTTTCGTTTGAGATACGAGGATCCTCCGTCTCTCCGTACCTTTTCCTGAGCTTTTCTCGTAGTTCTGTCCAGGAAACGTGAGCTTTTGTCAGGCGGGCCACGAAAAGCCCGGCTGGTCCCCCGAGAGTAAGGGTGGCCAGAACACACATCCCGTATGAGTCAACTGTGTTCGAAAGCTGGTCCATATCCGTTAGCCATTGATAAAATTTAGCTGTCCCTTCCCCATGGAAGGGCCTGACATGTTTGGTGAGACTTGAGATCCTGATCTCCTGAACTACACTCATCAACCATATATGTTCTCCTGAACTACACTCACATTGCCCCAAAAGACGGTAAATAACTTTTGAAAATACCTATCTCCAATTTTAGTGTTTCCTGGATCAAAATTTTGCAAGGAATCCGATGGTGTGGTCCCCGAGATCCGAAAAATTTCCATTTTGGAGATAGCACCTATTTTTTGAAAAATAAATATTCGTCAGGCATAATAACTAGTCAAATAGATTGAAAATATAATGAGTTAATTTTTGTAACAACACTAGAATGTGTCGAATATGAATTAGAGATATATTTTAGCTGAGATGATACTATATCTGCGCATACATGTACATGAACTAGTACATTAACCCTCGTCGGCCGAGAAGGGGTGGGGCGGGTGCCGCCTCATAGGGCTTTTCGCGATAGCTTAAAACTCGCTTAGGGTAGACAGCTGAAACCTGGTATACCTAATCTTTTGACCTCAACTGCGTTTTCAGGTCAGGTCAGGTCACTGACCTATGACGTCATAAATAAACCTCTGCGAAGTCCTCAGATGTTGCAACTTTGCAACGCCCTCAGTGCCAGAGGAACTTTCACAGGAAGATGAAAGTTACAGGACGTAGTATCCTTCTCAGGTCTCACAACTTGTTTATCTCGGATTTAACATAAATGTCACATGAGGTCAGGTCGGTCACGTGACCTCACCATTATAAGTCAATGGGGGGAAATATTGAAACTGTTATTTTGGCGCCGGAAATGATCTAAAACTATCCCAAGCACATGAAATCGTGGTTTCATGATCGGACCTTACAAAGAGTGCATGACGCCACGATTTCATGTGCTTGGGACAGCTTTTAGACAATTTCCGGCGTCAAAATAACAGTTTTCATATTTCCCTCCATTGACTTATTATGGTGAGGTCACGTGACCGAACTGACCTCATGTGACATTTGGGAAAAATATGAGATATTCAATTTGTGAGACCTCTAAAGGATACTACGTCCTGTAAGTTTCATCTTCCTGTGAAAGTTCCTCTGGCACTGAGGGCGTTGCAAAGTTGCAACTTCTGAGGACCGTGCAGAGGTTCATTTATGACGTCATAGGTCAGTGACCTGACCTGACCTGAAAACGCAGTTGGTGTCAAAAGATCCAGCATGAATAAAATATTAGGTATGCCAAGTTTCAGCTGTTTTCCCACAGCGTGTTTTGAGCTATCGCGAAAAACCCCTATGAGGCGGCATCCGCCCCACCCCTTCTCGGCCGACGAGGGTTAATGTACTAATTCATGTACATGTATGAGCAGATATAGTATCATCTCAGCTAAAATATATCACTAATTCATGTTCGATACATTCTAGTGTTAGTATAAATATTCACTCATTATATTTTCAATTTATTTGACTTTTGTGCATGACGAATATTTACTTTTCAAAAATAGGTGCTATCTCCAAAATGGAAATTTTTCAGATTTCAGGGACCACACCATCGGATTCCTCGCAAAATTTTGGTTCAGAAAACACTAAAATTGGAGATAGGTATTTTCAAAAGTCATTTACCGTCTGTTGAAGCAATGTGCACTGTTAAGCGCTGCTGTGACAATTGACGCCTCGGTCATTTTTCAATAAGACAATGAATAAAGAAACAAACAAACAGACACAAACCACCAAAAATAACAAATACTACGTTATGAAAGCGAGAATGTTTTGAAAGAAGAAAAGGATTGATTGGCTCACTGTTCGCCGTCTGGTAGTCCGTAGAGATGTCTAGATGAGATGGCCAGAAGTCCGCCAGAGATGAAGAGTCGATGACGCGCGAAACTTTTAAAAGTCTTTTCCCGACGTTATCCGGGTCGTAAGGCACCAAATATTTTGTAATAAAGTTCGTGATAAAAATACAGCGTTTCACTTTTCACGTTATATTTGAATGTCCGAGATAATGAGTTGGATCGAGATGACGAGCCGAAAAGAACAAGTGAAGATAAGCGACCGGCGAGGGAGCGGCCCTCACTCGGTCCGAGTCGTTGCTGTCTCTCCCACTCGACTGCCGGGGCTTCGGCCCGGTCCGGCGCGACATATACCACGCGTCATACATACGTCACACATGTACGTCACATCATAACACCAATCAGAAGCGGGTCAGGACAGGCGTCACAGGTAAGGAACGAGGACCATAAAAGGACATTGTTAGTAAGGGCAGGGGCTGGGAATGAACTTTGTTACAGGCTTACGTCGGGCGTGCGCGCGTGCCAGCCGAGCGGTGAAGCGTGCGATGAAGAATGGAGACCGGCGATGACACGGATGGCCCCCCCCCCCGATGATGTCAGATGACCGGTGTCAGTTCGTTGTTCGGCGGCTCCCAGCGACGTCAGCAGTGATGGGGTGTCAGTCAGTCTGACACCGGACGTCACGGGGCCGGCCGGCGCTGACATTTGTCAACAACGCCGCTGGCTCGGGTGGCGAGGCCAGCGCTGACGAACCAGTCATCGGAGCCATCCGGTCGAGGTCGCCGCGTTCACACCCTGCCGGCTGGAAACCGGGCGTAAGCATATCTTGTCGGGTTGGTGCGCAATAGGAGGCTTTGTGTCGTCTGGTGACGGGGTTGAATCGGGACGACTGTCTTTGTTCGGACAGGCGATGCTGACCGGTCGGGTCAGGTCATTGAGCGTTTCAGCGTCGGTCGTGTCTTGGGGCGTCACAGCTGAGCCAGGGGCAGGATTCGAGTCGGGGATGTAACGGCGTAGCGGGACAGAAGGGCAAAGACTTAGACCCGAAATCCGTGAAACACATTTACATTTACTACTTATTAAACGGTGACGTAAAAGTCTTAACCATTGACAAAATGGCATGAAATTAAAACAATTTATGGAGATAAAGGACAACAAGCTTTCATGATTAATTCCAATAATTATGTTTAAAATACATTTACAGCTATTGTGCTTCGAAAAGTCACACAATCGGTACTCAAGTTTCGATGCTAGATTCCACGTCGTTCGGGTCTCAGTCGTGTACCATACGCCATTATTTAGTGGCCTCGACTCTCGAGTCAGCTGTTTGCTCCCAGTCAGCTGTTTGCCGAAACAGCTGAACGCGGGATAGCGGCAGAGTGTTTTTGGATTGCCTCGTGTGTGATCAACGTGTGGTGCGCAGAATACACGATAAAGCATCAGAACATGGCGCGGTCGGACTGTGCACGTACCTACACTGCACGTACCTACATTGTGTTGAACAGTGGCTTATTCGCCTCGAGACTCGCCGCTGCGCGAGGGTGGCGCTAGTGTAGTAAGAGGGATAGCGAACCCGGCGCGCATGAGACATTCCGGGCCCTGTTTCACCGGTGATAGCAGCACGCTGCTGTCAAAACACGTGTCAAATTGGGTTTCCATGGAAACATCTACAAACCATGGCGTCGTCAAACTGTATGATGTCATCAAATATTGCTGCTAACATCTTCACGGCCGTGCGAATGTATCAAACCTATTCAACAAGACAGCAATCTGTTCCAAACGTAGCTATGAAAAAGCTCACGGATTACACGAAACATCATTAGTGTGACGTCATCACATTACGTCAGCTCGCGCAATTTGATAGTAGCGTGCTGCTATCACCGGTGAAACAGGACCCAGGCTTGTACGCGTTTTGAGTGCGGCGCGCAAGATAGGAACATTGGTTTTTTAGGGTGATTAAGGAGGTTTGAGTGGGACTTGACAGCATTTTGATCCTTATTTTAAAAGTATTTATATTCGCGCTTTTCTAAGGCAGAATAGCTACCGCTCTCATCAACACACAGCGTGGACAAGACAAGAAATCAAGAGTCAAGGTTTATTTGGATTCTAGAAGAAGACGGCGAGGTCTATGTTGTAGCCCACATCTTTTTTAAATTACATGTTCTTTTGCGTCAGTCTGGTTTCACTTGGGCCAATCTTGTCGGTCTGCTTGATGTTTCTCATACCTTGGTTTATATAGATTGGAATTTGGATGTTTCTGCCTTCTTGATGTGGTGGCTTAACGAATTCCATTTATTTAGGACTATTCGTGAGAAGGACCTTTCCCTCGCCATCGTCTAGTGGTGGGGCTTGTACAATTTGAGTTACTCTCACTCTGTTTGGTTTTGTACGGTAAATAGTTGGGTGAGGTCACACTCATGGAGCTGATGGAGGATTTTGTGAGTCTCGTCTCCCCGTTGTCTTCTCTCTTCTAGGGTGGTAAGCTTAAGTCGGTTCAGCCGTTCTGGATACTTAAACCCTTGCATTCCCACAATGCTTCTTGTTTGTTTGTTGATTGAGGCTTTAGGGCGCGCCGACTGCTAAGGTCATTTTGCGCCCATAACGTCGCACTAATAAAACAAGTGTGCCACAAGAAAGAACCTTCTAGATACTAAGACTAGACAGTAAGACTCAATTCTTCTGGTAGCCGCTCTGTGAGCTGCTTTAATCTTCTTGATATTAGATTTCTTATAAGGTAATAAGGGGACCATACTTGGGGGCAAAATTCAACTTGAATTGTGGGGGCGAACAAATGTTTTGTATGCGAGGCTAAACAATGCCAGACGCAGCTTTCCAAATGTTCTCCTTAGTCCTTACTATGCGCCAGCTGGCATATGCTCGTTGAGTGCATAGCTTAACCCTCGTCCGTATTGGTGTTTTTCCACTGCCGCGAACGTATAGGGGGGGGGGGTCCGTTGAACCCCCATTGCCGTTTCGCCCCTGATCGAGCTAGAGCTTCGCGGAAAAAACGAGCGTGTTGCCCGTGACGAGAGGAAGCCGATGATACCCTACTTTAAGGTAGGGTATCATCGGTTGGTTATCAAGGTCATCAAGTTGGTTGTCATCAAGTCAAGTTGGTTATCATCGGTTATCAAGGTCATTCGTTGACCTTCCAGGTCAGGTCAATGACCCACAAGTCGGGAAAATTGGGATCCGTTAGAACGTTGTAAAGGGTAGCTGTTATGGTTTTTCGGGGTGCTACACACGAATATCATGTTAGTTTTGATCACAGATGATGTCTTCATGCATTTAGGCCAGGTCGGGTCAGGTCAGGTCAGGTCAACCAGTAGAAGTCCTGCTAAGTATTTGTAGTAGGTGTCAACCGCCTCTGACATCTTGGTAACATGTTACGAAGGCTCCAAAACTACTTCGCAAATCATGGGCGTAACTTCGTATTTGGTTGGTATGGAGAGCTCCACACCAACTTGAAAGTTGGTGTGGATTTTCCACACCAACTTTAAGTGGTGACACTTCTCATGCACTTTTGAGTAAAAAAAAAAAAAACAGCAGAATATGATTCAAGGCCAGAAGAAATCAGTATGGGTTCTTCATAGTCCACAAAGGCGGATAATTGGGGGAGGGGAGTGGGGTATGGGAATGCTCGAGCATCCCCTGAGCCAAAAAATGCACCCCTCACTGGCAGAAGCACCCCAAAATCTGCAAGTCTACACAAAAATATTTCACATTCTAGGTTTAAGAAAAATCCAAAAAGCATGTCATTTTTAATCAGCAATAAGCAATAACTTATGAAGCATTTAATGTAAGCATGCACCCACTAGATATCACAGTTACACAATATGCATGATGAAAATGATGATCATTAATCAAGCCTTTATCATTGGACAACCACCCTGGTTTTTATTTGTAAAAGAATTATCCCTCAAGATGCTGGTTTTTTACCCGCTCTGGTGTCATCCCCAGCCTGAAAACAGCAGTATTCGACGAGATGTGGGAATAAGTTAGCAATTTTTGAACAAACCTCACATTCAGCACTCAGCAGGGCACAATTACCTTCTCTATGTGCTTTGGCTCTACGATTTAAAAAAATAAGAATGATGTATTGTTGGTTTGACGGCTGTAGCACATGTGCATAAGTGACCTGCGCCATAATCGTTGCAATAGCGCAATGATACCTAATTTGTTATTCCCGCCATAGCAAAGTTTTCCTTCATCAGGAAAAGACAATTTTCATGCATTTGGTATTTCTTTTTGTAAAAGCTGGCAGTGGCTTCATTTTGACTTTATTTACTTGCCTTTTTGTGATATACTACATTTAAAAAGTGAATAATTTTTATTTAGAAGATATTGTTGCCTAAACATTGCAGAAACGTGCATGCTCGTCAATCTAGCAGTGGATTGATATTCACGAATCTGCTGCTGGTAGACACAAGACCAGCATTCACGGTTTCCAAATGTGCCGTTTTGGTATGAAATAAAAGTTAGCCTATTTTGTTTAGAAATTTTGTCCGTATGGTTGAGTGGGTGGCTTTGAGCCCGGACTGATTTAGCCGAGACTAATTTTAGCCCTTCCCACTCCAAATTCGGTCCAAATTTTGATATAATATGCAAGGAAAACTTTTCACATCCACTCTCTGAGACAATGCCTGGTCTTCAGGACGGTGCAAGCATGGTCTCCATCCTGCTGAAACCACTGCTGTTTGATGGTGTCGGCACAGCTGCGCTGCGGCGAGCGGAAGAACCATGAGAAAATACCATTAGAAAAAAGTGGAGGATCCTCGACCACCTCTCTTGGTTTATCGTCACAGAATTTCCGCTATCGTCCTCAGGACCTCAAAGGACAGGGAGCCAAGATATGCATGCCCTGTACGCATATTACACTTTTTTCTGGCGTTTTGCCGGTTGCGACGAAACTATGAATGAGTTCAGAGATAGGGCAAGATGATAGGGTCTTCTTAGGGCCGAAAACTGAGCGGTATTTACGCTTTGTTCCAATGACGGACCCTCTCTTCGAGTTGAAATTCGATCACTTCAGTTTTCTGCTTACCTACTGTTCGGTGTAGTCATCATCAAAAAGAGGAAAGATCCTTCCTCGCTGCATGAATGTTGGGAGACGTCACCCCCTCGGCTCTTAAGTTGGGGGCAATCGCCCTTGCTCCCCCCCCCCTTGTTCCCGGGTCTATGAGCTGATTGGCAAGGCGATAAACGAGCTGATTGGCGTTTCCACCCGAGCTTGAGCATGATAGGGTCTGTTCCAGTGGTTGCTCAAACCTCCTCTAAGCTCTTATAGCCAGCGAAGGTTTTCAACACCATTAGCGTCGCCACGGGGGGGGAGGGCAAGCGGGGCAGTTTGCCTCCCCCAACCTCCGACCGAGTACCCCCTGAGATGGATGCAGATCCCATGAGATTTTGGAGTTGGCAAAAAATGGGGGTAGTTTTCGAGAATGGCTGTAAACTTTTTTTTTTTTCTACACCGCCACCCATGAACAGGTGACCAGGAGTGCCCCCTCCCTCTATCCCATCGACACACAGAACCTTACGTTAACACCAGTGAACTTAAAATGATAAGTCGCGGCACTCCCAGCTAAGAGTAAGGAAAAAAAACAAAAAAATGCAAAAAACGAGAGAGATATCAGTGGAGTATGCATGCTGTTAATATAGTAGCTTAAGAGAAGCAAAGTAGTCACAACTGAAAACAGTTGGTGACTGCCCTTCTACGCCTGAAACGCCCACTGATGCACACTTACACAGGGTATTGTTAGTGGGAGGAAGGGATTAGAGGGGGCAGTCATACATACATGGAAGATGGTCGTAGATGGTCATCTCTGGTCAAATTCAAGCAAGGTCATTCACTGAGCCTCTGTAAAGCTGTCCAACTAAGCAGAGCTTGTTGTCAGACAGCCCACAGAGGCCAGTTCCGAGGTGGTTGGAGTAGAAAATTAATGCAATTTAAGCAATATAACGAAAATGAGAGGTAACATCAACGAGAAAAAAAAAACGGAGAAGGAATACAGTTGGGAAGGAAAGACGGGCAAGAGAACTACTACCCTACAATAAACGTAGTTTTAATGTTTGACGGCCAGACGGGCCACGAGCCCCCGCCCGCACCCCCGGAAAATCATCTTTCCCGGGGGTGCCCCCTAACCACCGCCCGGGCGAGGGGAGCGCCGACCCGACCCGACAGGCCGGCACCCCGCCCGCCCGGGCGGCCGACCGGTCCCTTTCAAGTGGGACCGGTACCCAGGTTGGCCCGGATGGGTCATAGGGGCGGGGGCCCAATGCTCGGCAACTCAGGGCTCCGCCAGGCCGGCGGAGCCCGCCTGGCCCCACAGCAGACCACATCTGCCGTCCACTGTCCGCAACACCTGTCTCTTTTAGGCAAATCGTTTTGTTGGAGAAAATAAATCCCTAAATAATGTGCATAAAAAAACACGCGTACTATTTTTTTACTAGAAGCGTATATTGATGAAAGCTACTGTATTAAGTGAATCAATCATACTGACTTAGGAAGAAAGCTTTAGAGAGCTTTTTGATAATGAATTTCGAATTGGGTACCGTAGATAGTCTAGGAAACAAAGGCACCATGACTCTGTTCCAAACTCTAGGCCCAGTCCAAGATAAAGTGTGTGTTTTATAGACTCTATATGTAAATGATTCTTGGAAATGTTTAATGGAGCGAATTGTTCTACTAGATTCAGAGGTTACAAATAACTCAGCAATAGCAGTAGGCAGGCTTCCATTGAGTTTTCTAAACAGTAGTAATAGCATTTGTTGTTGTCCAAGATCCCTAAGTTTAAGGAGTTTGAGTTTCCTAAATATTGGCGAAGTATGTGCCAGTCTCGGCTGTCCATCGATAATTCTTACCGCTCGTTTTTGAAGCTTTTCTAATTCACTCAGATTAGTTGGATATGTATTTGTGTAAATAAAGCAACAGTAGTTAATATAACTCAAGAAAAGAGAATGATACAACAACAAAAGGTGTTTTGAGCTCAAGAGGTACTTCAGCCTATTCATGATTCCGATGTTCCTTGACAATATGGTTTGAAGTTTGGCTATATGTGATTTCCACTTTAGATTTTCATCAATAAACACCAAGGTATTTAACAGTATTAGCACGAGCAATTCCAGCACCATCAATTTGAATTGCTAGCTCAAAATCTGTTCGTTTATTAGCATATATCTGATAATACGATTTATCAGAATTTAAGGACAACTGGTTAGAAGCGAACCATTCAGCAACTTTAGGCATTAGTATATTTAATCTGGCTTGAAGTACGTTTTCATTTTCACCTTCTATAAAAATGGCAGTATCATCCGCATATAAAAGTACAGATATGTGGTCATCACATATGGAGATAAAATCATTTATGTACAATATAAAAAGAAGTGGACCTAGAATAGATCCCTGTGGTACTCCGATGTTTATCGGAAGAATAGATGATTGAGTATCATCAATTTGTACACATTGAGTGCGTTCATTTAGGTATGATTTTAACATCATATGCGCTTCATTGCATACACCATATTTATACAGTTTGCACAGTAATATTTCGATATCCACCGTATCGAACGCCTTGCGGAGGTCAAGGTAGATTCCACATGTGCTTTGGTTGTTTTCAAGAGCACTTACAATTTTTTCTTGGAGAATTACGATAGGCATGTAGGTACTCATACCTTGCCTAAAACCAAATTGATTGTCGCAAATGATGTTATTTTGAGTCAAATGTTCACTTAATCGAGCATAAATCACTTTTTCTAATAATTTCGAGATAACCGGGAGTAGCGAAATTGGTCGGTAATTGTTGAATAACTGTTTATCCCCAGACTTAAAGATTGGTTTTACAACAGCCCTTTTTAATAGAGTGGGGAACACACCTTGATCAAGGCAGAGATTCACGAAGTGTACAATCTCAGTAAGTATTGATGCATACGTTAATTTGAATATCTTAGTATTAATGTTGTCATGGCCACTTCCCACATTACGCATATTGTTTACGATCTTCTTTACTTCATCTTCGTTCGTGGGAGAGAATCGATGAAGTGGTATTCCCACAAAGTTAGGGAGGTTATCAATTGGGTTGCATTCAGTATCTCTTATTTTACTTTTCAGCTCCTTTCCAATGTTCGTGAAAAATGTGTTAAACTTATCAACTATGTCTTAGTGTCTTGCACCACGCCTCTGTTGGTTTTGAACGCATTAGGCAATTTAATGTTTTCGGTGGAGCCCGTGGACAATTCTTTGATGATATTCCACGTGTTCTTAGAGTCCGATGTTTTAAGTTTAGCTTCAATATGCTTCTTTGCTCTCTTATTATTTTCACAAGTAAATTGCGATATCTGCGATACTTGTTGGTATTTTCAAGCACCGGCTCTTTGTTTTTTGACACAAACAATTCATTTTTCCTGGCTATCGAGGCCAAGATACCAGGCGTGATCCAGGGTTTTATAGGCGTATTTTTCCGCGACGGCACAAAAGTTGCGCTGAACTTTTGTATTCCATCTGAGTAGGCTCGAATTATTTTTTCACAAACTAAGTTAGGATCAGTTACATCAGTGAGATGTAGTAAATCAGATTGTAGATGCATTCGTAGGTCAGTGATTCTGTTATAATTAAATGATGTGATTTGTTTCTTCGGTCTCGTATTTCTTGGTTTATATGTTTTTAGGGTGACATATATTGGGAAGTGGTCAGATAGGTCATCGTAAATTACTCCAGTGTCGTTAGCAAGTGATGTGTTGTTACAATATATGTTGTCTAGCAGAGATAGTCTTGTTTCACATTGTCTGGTTGGGAGGGATATAAGAGGAAGAAAGCCATAGGACAACATCATATTAAAGAATATCTCCGCATCATGATCATTGTCCAGCGTGCAAAGGTCAAAACTGAAATCACCAGTGACGATCATTGTGCTGGATGAGATATCCATGGAGTCGAGTATAGTTGACAGCTGTTCACAAAAAAGAGCTGGACAAGTATCAGGGGGTCTGTAGAACTGTGCAAGAATTACCTTAGAATAAGGTAGACAGCACTGCAGAATTACTGCTTCCGTACCAGTTGGACAGTCAATGGGAACACGCATGGTAGAAACTACACTGGCTGTACGAACATATACAGCTACGCCACCACCTGTGCGACCTGTGCGATTTTGAAAGAATGCTGTATAGCCAGGTATGTTGCGATATTTATCAACATCATCGTGTAACCATGTTTCGGATACACAGATCACGTCCCATTGTGTACCAGTTGAATGCAGAAAGGTATTCAGGGCTTCATATTTCTCAACACTTAAAAGAGAACGAGTATTGAGGTGCAATATAGAAAGTTTCTCAATGTCTTGAGAAAAGGTGTTGTTATTTGTTGTGACAGTGTAATATTTACAGTTGGTTCGTATAGATTCGAATTCGTTACTAACATCATGATCAAGATTAGTATCAGTATCTTGGAATGGATGAAATACCTTGTCATATAACAATGGTAGTTCATTGTCATTAATTCTAGTCAGTGGCATACAACACTAGGGTTATACCACAGAGTATGTAACTAGAAAGAGAAAAAAAGTCTCCACCAACTTAAACTCCACACCAACTTTGAAAACGTTTCTACACCCATGTCGCAAATGTTCATATGGTTGCTATATTCGAATTCAGCTCCAAAAACTAGCTTAGAAGCATGTAAAACTCGAAAAAGTGAACCGAGGTCATCAAAGGTCAGTGACCTGACCTGACCTTCAGGTGACCTTGACAGCCACCCTAATGCATGGGACCAACATCATATCACATGGCTGAACGCTTGAAACCACGAAAAGACTGCAAACGCGCGGCTAATGCGAGCTGACATTCGCCGAATCGCGATTCCGGCCAAACGTGGTCTCGAAAAGTAGGTCACAGGTCAAAGGTCGTTTGGATCAGTCATGAAACTTTCAAGATAGGTGTAAAATTGATTAACGCGAGGGTACTGAAGTTTCGTCGCGATCGACCGCTTTTTGCGCGAGTATTTCGCGGGAAACTGAGAGGGGGTTCGTTCGACCCCCCCCCCTTCCCTACGGGGGTAGATCGAACGGACCCCTTAACTAACGGGCGAGGGTTAATAAATTCGTTGAAATCCAACGAGGCGTCAACAATAACACCTAGGCTCTTTGTTCGTTGGTGTTCTCCAGCTTAGTACCACCAAGCGTGAAGATGGGCCTATCGGACATCATTTGCTTGGTAGGTACCTTCGAAGAGTCTGACACTTTGAGGCATTATAGACCATATCATATCTGCTATGTAAACTTAGTAATCAACCCCTTACAACCTAAAGTTCCCACACTCCCCTCCACCGTACTCTCGCCGTGTAACTGCGCGCGCGTCGCCGCTCGGCATCACTCTTCCTCCTATGCAAATTCCTGCCACCAGATGTCACCCACTTCGCTGTCTCGAGGCGAATAGTGAGTGCTTCACGATTCGATTCGATCCGTCGCGGCGTGGCACAGCTAGCTTTCAAGACCGCCGCGCGCCACCGGCTTGACTGTTCGTCGCTGAGCTGGTTACACCTCGGATCACATCAGCGCATCGGGGTCTCGGTGGCCGAGTGGTCTGAGCCGCACGGTTTCGAAGTCGTGTGTCCCGGGTTCAAATCCCGGCAGCCCCGCGCTGTTTTTCGCCAGCATGATGGAGGAATTCGCTTCTGCCCTGGTCAGCCTGACGGAGTTAATTCGCCAACAAGCGGAGACTTCTAATCGGCGGGAGGAACGTCTGGAAGCACTTGCTGCTTCGCAAGCTACCGCTCTCACCGCTTCGGCCGACAATGGTAATGATGTTACTCCGACCATTCGTCCTCGGCTTCCGGCATTTGCAACCCCAGCACCGCGTCTTTCTGGCGGTGCCAGCCTCCGTGAATTCTGCACTTGGAAAGAGCGACTCACCGGTTACAACATGCTGACAGGAGTCAACCAGCTCACGCAAGAGGAACAGCGAGCATCACTTTACAGCCTGGTTGACGACGAATGGCACCGGATCATCAAATTCGGCCTCAACATCACAGAGACAGCCAGTCTAAACGACACCATCCGAGCGATGGAAGACCACCTGAGGAGCCAGCGCAATGTCATCCTGGACAGACGCGACTTTTTCCGTCGCAACCAGCAGCCGGATGAGTCCTTCGACGACTACCTCATCGCGCTGAAGGAGATATCAGAGTTTTGCGACTTTTGTCGACACTGCACTGAAGACCGACTCCGTGATCGCATCATCACAGGTCTGCACGACGAAACGGCCGTTCAAACCCTGCTCTCGGAGAAGGACCTCACGTTGCAGAAGACCGTCGACATCTGCCGCGCGCGTGAGAACGCGTTTGTTAACGCCTCAGCACTCGCCGGTGATCGTCTCAACGCCGTGTCAGCCTACCGGCGTGGCGCACGGAGCTACAGCTGCGCCAGGTCAGCGAGCCGCAGCCGCCGAGCTGAACCAGAGGGCCGCGGCAGTGGAGCCGACCCAGTGGGTTCGGCCCGGATCCGAGACACAACGCCGGAGAGACGATGCCGTTTCTGCGGAGACGAATGGCATCAGCAGCTGGCCATGTGTCCTGCCCGTAACCATCGGTGCTCAAAGTGCAACAAACTACATCATTCTCCCACGTATGCAGAAGTGACCAGATTCGGACATCACGCTCTGGACAGCATGAAAACAGGCAACCAGATCGTCAGCAACCGCCTGTGCATGAGCCTACCACACAGCGAGAGGTGTCACCACCACGGAGAAGGCATCTACGTCACTTGCACGGCATCCACGTGCGAGGTCTATCAGCGCGACGGACGCCGAAAGTCGACCTCGAAGTACAACACGCCCGTGGACATGCTGTCATCCCATGGATACCCGACAGCGGTGCAGAGGTCTGCGCTATGAGTGTCCAACAGGCCCGTAGCATATGGCGTCGACGTAAGCAGCCTCTCGCCGCCACCAGATCAGCTGCTCGGAGCAGCTGGGGAAAAAACTGGATTGCAGAGGAACGTTCCAGTGCACACTCAGACTGGGTGAGGAGACCACATCGGTCGTCACCGTCTGCGTCATCCCCCACATCACTGGTGCTCTGCTGTCGTGGACCCGGTGTGTCGAACTCGGTATTCTGCCGCTCGACTTCCCGAAGCAAATCAGCCGCACAGATGCAACGCATCGCATGGAAGACGACAGAAGCGCAGAATCAACCGGATCACACGTCCACCAGCTTGCTTCATCAGATCAAGACGACAGCAGCCTATCAGCACAGAGCGAACGGTTGTCACAAGCCTCTTGCAAGCCGACTCAAGCCAAGTACCCGACCTGGCACGAAGCGCAAGGCGAACCATCTGAGGACGTCAAGCAACAGCACCTCAGCATGTTAAGGGACGCCTTCGTCGAGGTGTTCGACATCAACCGCCCACTTCGGGAGATGATCGGCGGGCCAATGAAGATCGTGTTAAACGATGACGCCCAGCCCTACGCCATCACCGCTGCCCGCTCCATCCCGTTCGCCTGGAGAGAAAAGACCAAGGATCAGCTGGACAAGCTCCTCCGTGATGGTATCATCTGAGGTCACACACCCGACAGAGTGGTGCCACCCTCTGGTCGTGGTACCCAAAAAACCCGCAGAAGGCAGCAACAAGGACAAATCAGATGTCAGGATCTGCGTCGACCTGACGATGTTGAACAGGCACGTCCGGCGTGGCGCTCATCCTCCACCGTCATGCAATGAAGTAGTCGCCAGCATCGACAAGAGCAGCAAGTTCTTCAGTAAGTTTGATGCGAAGAACGGCTACTTCCAAGTACCGCTCGCCGATGAGTCGAAGGATCTGACCACGTTCATCACCCCGTGGGGCAGATTCCGCTTCGAGAGATGTGTCCAAGGCCTCAGCTCATCTGGAGATGAGTTCAACCGCCGAGGTGATGTCGCACTCGCTGGAATACCCAGGACTTGCAAGGTGACGGACGATATCCTGTGTCACGATGACACGTACGCATCCCATCTGAAGCACGTCATCACTGTTCTGGAGCGGTGCAAGGAGCACAACATCACTCTGAACCCAACGAAACTTCAGTTCGCTCAGTCAACAGTCGAGTACTGCGGATTCAACATCAGCAAAGATGGATACACCGTGGACCGGCGCAAACTTCGCGCAATTTCCGACTTCCCAGTACCACAGAACCTCACCGATCTTCGCAGCTTCATGGGGCTCGTCAACCAGCTAGCCTCATTCTCAACAGACACAGCGAGCGCTGCCAGCCCGCTGCGCGACCTCCTCCGGCCCCAGAACCACTGGTGCTGGACCAGCGTCCACCAACAGGCTTTTGAAGCCGTCAAAGCGACACTTGTGTCACCACCGGTCCTGGCGTTCTTCAAGCCCGGCCTGCCAACAGCCCTTCACACCGACGCCACACGACTGCATGGCCTGTCGTACGCGCTTCTTCAGAGCCTTAGGTCACGTGACCTTAGGTCAACTTTTGACCTTTCGACCTTTCGAGGTCAACATACATATGTTTCGATGCGGATCGCCGAGAGGATCACGATGGTGCTATTAGTTTGTTCCTAGCTGGAATACCTTGAAAGTTATTCGAGAAAAACTTCATATATATGTGGTGCCGCAATTTTGACTTCCTTTTGCTCCTGTGACGTCATCTTTGACCTGACCTGAAAATGACCTGAGTAAAAATTATAGACCTTATCCATTTGTACCCTGCACCGTTTACCGCTTGTCGCTATCTTGCTTTATTCTCGAGATCTCGCTGTCGCTCCCGCTCGTAATAACGGACAGGTCATAAAAATGACCTGACCTGAGGTCAACGCAGGGCGATATCCACTTTCTTATTTTCGCATATAAATGACAATTGATAAGGCTTTATTCGTCATCAGATTAAGTTGCAACTTTCAGTGGGGAAAATATCAAGGTCACTCTTCGAAAAATAGGTCAAAAGGTCACGCGATCAAAATTTTCAAAAATTGAAAATCCGAGATAGCCAAAATGTTTGTTGGTTGATTGTGAGTTGAACCATATAAAGTTTTTATCGTAGAAAACCAATAGTTTTTGAGTTATAGGCCGCCAAACATAGGGCTGCAGCGCGACATCCAGGAATTGCCCGAGGCTATATCTCGGAAACCGTTGTTCGAAGAAAAAATCCTTGCCACAGCTGGCTTCCCCGCCCACCACAACCCATTAGACCAATTTTAAGCAAAAAATAAAATATGAGGGTGCAGGGCACTTGTCGATTTGTCGTGGAACGCCCCAGCTCCAGGACGGCAACTGGCGCCTCATCCAGTGTGGCTCACGTATCGTCTCTGACGCAGAGTCACGCTACGCCGTTATTGAGTTGGAGATGACCGCCATCTGTTAGGCAGTTCAGAAGAACTATCTACCTAGCCGGACTGAAAGAGTTCGATATCATCTGTGATCATCGTCCTCTCACCCCTCTGCTGAACCAGAAGTCACTCGCCCAAATCGAGAACCCCTGTCTTCTCCGCCTTCGAGAGAAGCTGGTACCATACCACTTCAAGGCTGTCTGGAAATCTGGCAAAATGCACTGCATCGCAGACGCCCTCTCCAGAGCTCCTATCGATGACCCGACGGAGGATGACCAAGAAGCCGAAGCAGAAGTCCGGCATCATCCCCACAATGTTGCACTATCTAGTGCCCAAGAGGTGGACCACAACGGAAACGGTGGCACGCCTGACCTGATCATGGATGAACTCCGTGCTGCTGCCAGGAGCGATGAGGAATATCAAGCACTGGCAGACACGATCCTCAACGGCTTCCCAGACCAGAAAGCCGACCTGCCATCCAGTCTTCGAGCCTACTGGCAGGTGAAGGAAGATCTCTCCGTCAACGACGGCATCATCCTGTGTGGCGCACGTCTTCTCGTTCCACGCAGCCTTAGACGAGACGTGCTCAAACGCCTCCACGCCGGACACCAAGGTATCGAACGGACAAAGCGACGCGCTCGCCAATCTGTCTACTGGCCCGGTCTCAACCAGCAAGTACACGAGACCGTCACAGCGTGCTCAGCCTGTCGCAAGTACCTGCCCACACAGCAGAAAGAACCGATGCTGAGTGATCCAGAGCCGTCTCGCGTCTTCGAAACGATGTCCGCCGACTTCTTCTCTCATGCGGGAAAGTCCTGGCTTGTCATCGCCGACCGACTCTCAGGATGGCCCATCGCCGTTTCCATCGACGGTGAGCCGACATCCAGGATCTTGGTCAGCCACTTGAGAGAGGTGTTCGCCGTCTACGGTGTCCCCAATCAACTCAAGACCGACGGCGGGCCACAGTTCACAGCCCGCCACACCCGCACCTTCCTGGAGCGATGGGGCGTGACGCACACGATATCATCCCTACATTACCCGCAGTCCAACGGTCATGCAGAGGCGGCGGTCAAAGCCGTAAAACGGCTGGTTCAAAAATGCAGCGTGTCCGGTCGCCTCGACCTCGAAGAGTTCTCGCAGGCCATGCTTAAATCAGGAATACACCCCGGGAGGACGGTCGATCACCCGCTGAGGTACTCTTCGGACACCCACTGAGGACCATGGTGCCGATGCACCACTCCGCCTTCGCTTGTAAATGGCAACAGGCTGCTGACGAGTGTGACAAGCGCGCTCACACCCGACGGGAAGCCGCTCGCGAACGCTACGACGCAGCAGCCCGGCCCCTGCCGTCTCTCAAGATTGGCTCAAATGTCGCCATTCAGAACAACGAAAGTGGCCTGTGGGACAGGTCCGGCGTCATCGTCGCCATCGGTCGCTACAGAGCCTACCTGGTGAAGCTCGCCAGCGGTCGTACACTGTGGCGGAACCGGCGCTTCCTACGACCGTATCGCCCACTCGTTCCCGTCAGCGAACGCCGTACCGATACTGAAGCGACGGCGCCAGCCACTGCAGCAACGGCTACCACGCCGTCAGTGACGTCAGGCCGCACCGCTCCACCATCCGCGCCCGCAAAGCAAGTCCGGTTCGCGGATCGCCCTGCTATCGCCGCTCCACGTCGCAGCGGCAGGATCACACGGCCTCCTTCCCGACTCCAGGTCGACCCCTGTCTGCAGTCATATGCGTGATCGACTGAAGGGGGGAGGTGGGCGTGGGGGGGAGGTGTACCATACGCCATTATTTAGTGGCCTCGACTCTCGAGTCAGCTGTTTGCTCCCAGTCAGCTGTTTGCCGAAACAGCTGAACGCGGGATAGCGGCAGAGTGTTTTGGGATTGCCTCGTGTGTGATCAACGTGTGGTGCGCAGAATACACGATAAAGCATCAGAACAAGTCGGAAGGCGAACGTCATGTAGAGGCACGTGAGAAGAAGAACGTGTCGCAGCAGATGTCAGCAAAAGAGGCAGTAGGATAAACATTCTCGCTTCCATATCTGTAAGCACACAAACGAAAGTCACTGACGGATAACGACATAATTAACACACAAGTGCATTGGCGACAAAATGACGCACGGGTCAAATATAACATAAACTAAATGGTCCTCGATAATAAATCGTTAAGCGGACTGACTCTGGGTGTAAAGAAGCTATTTTTCCCTGTACTTCGACCTTTATTGACAGGTCTTCAAAGGGGCAATGCGATTCAAAAAACAAACAATAATCATGCTATACTGCCATCCACGAAATTCTCAAAATGATCGATGCTAAAACACGTGACACAACTTACAGACAGTTCGTACTCCAGTAGGTCTACTTTTTCAAAACACTATCCCATATAGGGCTAAGCGAGAACTTTCCGACACCCTGATTCAGTGATGGGTTGCATAATCGAATCTCGATGGCCTCCCTTACGACACGGCGGGACCATGTTGGCTCGACCGCCAGCGTGCTAGCCTGACCTGGGTCAAATGGTTGGCGACACTGGAGCCAGTGTTCAGCTAAAGGGGATGTGTCTGACCTCCCATGCCTTATGGCTGCTACGTGTTCTTTAAGTCGCATGCTTTTAGGACGCCCGGTCTCGCCAACATACGTGGCACCACAATCACAAGTAGTCTTGTAAATGACACCTTTTTGCAAATCCTTTGGTGGTACGTCCTTGGCTTTAACTAGTTTGTCCCTGAGTGTTGGCTTCGAGCTATATCCTAACCGAATCTGGTGAGGCGCTAAAATCCTAGCAATTCTTTCGCTGGTTCCTTTGACGTAGGGGATGCTAATGTACATAGTACGGGGTCGTTCGGTTGTCTGGTCGTCCGGTACGGCCGGATCTGTCCGGTCGGGTCGCCCAGCGGTCGGTTGGGCTCGGTTATCGCCATCGGTCAGCTCCTGTCTCTGCTGCTCCGTCGCAGCCCGCTGTTTGGGCTTCAGCGCTCGTCTCACGTAATGTCTCGGGTAGCCATTTTCCTCGAAGACTTTTTCTAGACGTGAAATTTCCTCCTTCCGAGCGCCCTCCTCGCTGCATACTGCTTCAGCACGTTTGGCTAGACATTTGATGACACCTGTTTTTATGGAGTCTGCATGGTGAGAACTGAAGTGGATATATAAATTGGTTGCTGTAGGTTTTCTGTAAACCGTTGTTTTCAGCGCGTTTCCCGCTCTCGCCACTTCTACGTCCAAAAAGGGAATTTTCCCATCTTCTTCGACCTCTCGTGTGAATTGTATGTCCGGGCATACGTTGTTCAGATGCCTATGGAACTCGTCTAACGCGTCCGTCCCATGTTGCCAGACCACAAAAGTGTCGTCCACGTAGCGCCGCCAGTATTTTGGCTTGAGATGAGCGGTTTCAAGAAGTGTTTTCTTGAAACAGACGAAGCCATAGACGCCGTATGTGAGAAGCTTCTCAATGACGAGACACTCCCAGACAGGTGTGGAATGTCTGTCGATTCTATCAGAACACTGATGAAGGAGTGCCTAAACTGTAGCTATTTTCAGTGTGGCGGCCAGCTATATAGTCAGCTTGAAGGAGCCCCTATGGGCCTTAGTTTAGTCGCACTGGCAAACGGCTTCATGGAGACTCTCGAGAAAACACTTCTTGAAACCGCTCGTCTCAAGCCAAAATACTGGCGGCGCTACGTGGACGACACTTTTGTGGTCTGGCAACATGGGACGGACGCGTTAGACGAGTTCCATAGGCATCTGAACAACGTATGCCCGGACATACAATTCACACGAGAGGTCGAAGAAGATGGGAAAATTCCCTTTTTGGACGTAGAAGTGGCGAGAGCGGGAAACGCGCTGAAAACAACGGTTTACAGAAAACCTACAGCAACCAATTTATATCCACTTCAGTTCTCACCATGCAGACTCCATAAAAACGGGTGTCATCAAATGTCTAGCCAAACGTGCTGAAGCAGTATGCAGCGAGGAGGGCGCTCGGAAGGAGGAAATTTCACGTCTAGAAAAAGTCTTCGAGGAAAATGGCTACCCGAGACATTACGTGAGACGAGCGCTGAAGCCCAAACAGCGGGCTGCGACGGAGCAGCAGAGACAGGAGCTGACCGATGGCGATAACCGAGCCCAACCGACCGCTGGGCGACCCGACCGGACAGATCCGGCCGTACCGGACGACCAGACAACCGAACAACCCCGTACTACGTACATTAGCATCCCCTACGTCAAAGGAACCAGCGAAAGAGTTGCTAGGATTTTAGCGCCCCACCAGATTCGGTTAGGATATAGCTCGAAGCCAACACTCAGGGACAAACTAGTTAAAGCCAAGGACGTACCACCAAAGGATTTGCAAAAAGGTGTCATTTACAAGACTACTTGTGATTGTGGTGCCACGTATGTTGGCGAGACCGGGCGTCCTAAAAGCATGCGACTTAAAGAACACGTAGCAGCCATAAAGCATGGGAGGTCAGACACATCCCCTTTAGCTGAACACTGGCTCCAGTGTCGCCAACCATTTGACCCAGGTCAGGCTAGCACGCTGGCGGTCGAGCCAACATGGTCCCGCCGTGTCGTAAGGGAGGCCATCGAGATTCGATTATGCAACCCATCACTGAATCAGGGTGTCGGAAAGTTCTCGCTTAGCCCTATATGGGATAGTGTTTTGAAAAAGTAGACCTACTGGAGTACGAACTGTCTGTAAGTTGTGTCACGTGTTTAAGCATCGATCATTTTGAGAATTTCGTGGATGGCAGTATAGCATGATTATTGTTTGTTTTTTGAATCGCATTGCCCCTTTGAAGACCTGTCAATAAAGGTCGAAGTACAGGGAAAAATAGCTTCTTTACACCCAGAGTCAGTCCGCTTAACGATTTATTATCATTAATATACCTGGGTTTAAATATGACTTTACAGTCTCATAAAATGGTCCTCTGTCCATTAAAAGCATGACACAATATATCTTTCCAAACACATAAACACTTCTCTGTTCCTTGTCCTATCCATGAGGCGCTTCCACCATAACACAATGCATAGGCTCACTAAGCCATCGTTCATGACACATAATTCATAATCCAATGGCACTACGGCCAGATTCCAAACTTAGGCGCACTAGCCTGTAAACTACAAATATAACCTATAACATATCCTATGACTTCAACAGTTGAACCTGTAGTTGGCGATGGATTATAAAGGACACTTTTGCGTTAGTTAAAATGTCTATTCGAGTACGAATACGACAAAATTCTGTACAAAACAAGGTAAGTAATTACACGTTGAAAAGACGTGTTCTTCAAATCTCTCTCCCTCTATCTCTTTGCTTCTTCTCCCTCTTTCTATCTCTCTCCCTGCTCTCCCCTTCTCTCTATCTCTCTTCTCCTCTCTGCTCGTTTCTTTCCCCTCTTCTCCCTGTCGGATTTTTAAATCAATTTTCTTATCAGTCCAATTTCTCGCACTATTTTTCTGTAAGCGCCGCACATTAGCTGTCTTTCTAAATATAGACTGTGGCACCTCTCACAAACTATAGCGTAACACAAATATTCTTCTAACTCATACACTCCCCCCTGATCTCCGATCATCTCAACTGTGGTTCAGGTACACATTCTGCATCGAGTCTGCTGCCTTGTTACGCGACGTCCTCTTCCCAATGGCTCGTGGACAGGCTGTTGCCGGTCCTCTTGGTCAGGCTCGGTCCCACTCTGCTCAAGCTCAGGCGTCTCAATCAGCTCGTGACTGGGCGCCCTCATATCTTCGTTTGTGCTCTCGCTCACATCCAGCGTTGGTTGTCGAACAGAAACTTGCACGAGCCATGGTTCCTCCTCATCCGCCGCTGCTCCCCCCAGCTCATCCTCTGCCGCTGACCGCTGGCTGTCGCAGGCAGCAACTGGTCGTAAGTCACGCACGTGACGGGGTATACCGTCCACGTCAACTGCTTGTGGAGACACCACATTGGTGACTGTGCCAATGTAGCTTTGTGCGTCACATCGGCGTGTCGGATCTCTCACCCAGACACGGTCACCGACCCCAAACCGGCACGCTACGATTCCGGGTTGCATGCACCGGCATCGATCCCGCGCAGTCTGACTTCGTATCTGTACAACGCATTGGCCGGTGCTGTTTCAGGGTTGATGTCGTCTTTGGGGGTCACATTGTGCCAATACAAAGCTTCTTGCACTGAACAGCCCGTGCGGGCTACGGTTCGTTTGATTGAGCGATGGCACCTCTCTGCGATCCCATTTCCTGACGGCTGGTATGCGCTCCGGAACCTCATCGCGACGCCCCATCGTTCGGCGAAGGCTATGAAGGCGCGACTCCGAAAAGAAGCCGCGTTGTCAGTAAGTATCTCGTCTGGTGGTCCACGCTCACAAAAGAGCTGTTCTAATTGTTCTATGATAGCGGCAATGTCTAGTCTCCGCAGCTGTCGCCACACTGCGAAGCAGGACGGTCCGTTGTCCACCAGAGTCAGGTACTGATGCGCTCCCACATGAGTGATGTCCATACTCAGCCGCTTCCACGACCCAGATACGCTTAGATTCCCTTTCTGCCATTGGACTGGAGCTGGATCAATGGACAGACACTGTTCACACCGCCGTACCACCGCTCGTACTTGACTTTTGGTGACCGATGGGGCGGCTCTCCGGCAGAAGTAGTAAGTCCGTCGCACACCGGGATGCCCTGTTTTGTGATTGATGCGACGGATCATCTCCTCGACGTCGACGTCATCTTCTGCTGCTACTGCAGTCACGTCAGCGGCAGCCACGACGTCATCACCAACCGCCGTCACGCTGTCATCCGCCGCCGGAGACAGCCACCTCTGCGGCACTCGGGTGAGCACGTCTGTTCGGTTCTCCTTCGACATGACGTATTGCACGGTCACGCTCAAGTTGTATTCTTCCACCGTTGCCCTGATTGTTTCCAATCTTCGCCGTATCAACATCTCGCCCGCCGCTTTGGTTTTGAGGCGCGCTTTCCCTGACAGGGTATCTGTCAGCCAGTGGAAAACGGTTTTTGAGTCCGTCATCAGCTGCACCTTCTTCACTCCCCACTGGAGGGACATGTTGACTCCCTTCAGAGCTGCGTCTAGTTCCGCCATGTTGATGTGGCCACATTCGTCGCGCCGCAGCCAGCTTGCGTCCTCAACGATGGCCCCCGTTCATCTCCACCGCCACGCCCAGCGCCAGGGAGCTGGCGTCGACCCACACCGTCGCTTCATCGCCACTAACGTTCCATCGCCCACGGCCTGGGTCCGCTTCCTCCACTCGCTGCATGATCTCCTTCACCATTTGCAGCACTCTGGAGTCCTTCACTTCTGTGTCCCACGTCGCTGTTGTAGCGTTTGCTACCCGCTTGACGAAGGAAGTGGCAGGCCGTAACCAGCCACATACCGGCAGGTGACCGACTAGCCGGTCGCACAGAGAGAACAGCGCCCGCTTGGTGAGTGGTTGCTGAACGCTGCCGATGTCATTGTCTCGTGTCCAAACCAAGTCACTCCTTCCTTCCTGCACGCGGAGTCCGAGGACTCTAGCGCCGTTTGACAGTCGTTCGGGTGGTTTGCAGTCTAGGCCGTACTGCTTGAGATGAACCTCCACATGCTCCGCCGGGACCACGCTCTG
>NW_024883659.1:0-57116 GCF_019059575.1 Amphibalanus amphitrite
GTAGCGGAGGGTGGGTCAGGGGCTGTGCTAAAACGGCGAACCTAGTTTAAAAACAGTGGTAGAAGTAGTAGTAGTAATGGAAGAACTGGTGACACTTAGCAAGCGAGAGAGAGAGAGAGAGAGAGAGCGAGAGAGAGAAGAGAGAGATAGAGAGAGAGAGAGAGAGAGAGAGAAGAGAGCAGAGAGAGAGGAGAGAGGAGAGAGACAAACAGACAGACAGACAGACAGACAGACAGACAGACAGACACAGACAGACAGACAGACAGACAGACAGAACGGAGTCATACGTCTATTCCATTTTCTATCTCTGATATTTTCGGTCGTGAGCAAGAAACTGTGTTCAGCCTGCCTCGCAGCTTCTCTTACGACACAGTGCTCTGTGCGTGAGTTTCTGACGGCGCGGTGACAGGACTCACCTGAAAAGAGGACGTAGATGGCGGTGACGCGCAGCACGCCCCAGTAGGCGCTGACGTTCTCCTCAGTATCCCTGCCGACCAGCTGCAGCTGGCTGCTGATGGCGTGCTGATGGCGCACCGCCACCCGGCTGATGACGCCGTTCAGCACCACGATCAGCACGCAGATGACGGTGGCGCTGCCGGTGGCGGCCAGTTTCAGCGGCGGCGGCATCACGTCCAGGAATCGGCAGTGGAGAGGCGAGTGACCGAACGTGTCCACCATCAGACCGGCGGCCAGGGTGGAGAAGGTGACCCACGACACGCCCATGACGAGCCAGGGCGCCAGCAGCAGCAGCCAGAGCCGGCGCGGGGTCAGCAGCGCGCTGTACCGCAGGCCGTGCACCACAGACACGTACCGCTCCACGGAGACCACCACCAGAGCCGCCGAGCTTCCGATGCCGATGCTGAGGTTGTGGGACTGGAAGACGGCGCACGCCACCGGCGTCAGCTTGACGCCGATGACGTTCACCGTGCCGAGAACGCCTCCGCAGATGAGGAACCAGGTCTCGCAGAGGGCCAGGTTAGTGATGGTCCGAAACATGGGCTGACGTCGCAGTGACGGTGACGTCATGATGGCGATGATGGGCACGCTGGAGCTGATGGCGCCGAAGAAGCCGACCAGCATGGTGCCCATCGGGAGTATTTTGGACGCCATGGCCGGGCGAGCGCCGGGCAGACGGTAAGCTGTGAAAACGGTATTAGAGGCGGCTGTCGAAACCTCGCCGGCACCCCAGAGGGCGGATGTCGTCTGTCGCCCCTAGATATATTTTTTCTTGTGAATATCTAAAGAAGATATTTCTGAATGAGTTGGGGTGAAATAATTTCCTTCAAACATTTTACCTGAAAGTTAGTAGTTTCCCGTCACAAAAGGGCACCGAACTACAAGTTCGAACTACAAGGTTTGAAGCAAAACGGCTGTAAAATTCGAGATAAGCGCAAATGAATGTGCCAAATATGACATGATTTGTCAAGATCATCCAGAGAGATCACAAAAATCATCCATAAGATGGTCGGCACTGGTCCAGTTTGTATTGTGTCCCATCCTCAACTGACCGGCTAGGGCCGGCACAGTTCAACCGCGTGCCGCGACCGGACGCCCGTGACTCGAAAACAAACTGAACTCTTTTGGATAATTTGGTTGTAAAAGCAGCTCAGCAGTAAAAATTAGGCAAACGTCGTTAATAAATAAACGATTAAAGAAAAAGAAAAGAAATCTGGCTAAGAAATGCTGTAGGTTAGACTAAAACGACATAAAAAAGGAAAAGCTATCTCTGAGAGCACACATTCCTCATTCCCATAGAAGGGTTTCATCTCATCTTTTCTAGCGAACACACAAAGTTCACCCAAATAGCGGACTCACCTGACTCACTCACGTGCCAATCTGCAGCGGAGTCCTCCGTGCGTCCCAGTCGTACGTCCGAGAGCCCCCCGAGTGTCTCTCGCCGCCACCGATGCCGGTCAAAATATATAGGGTCGGCGCACATCATCGTGTTCCCATGACAACGGAGACCCTCGGAGCGGCACTGTGACTCCGGGCACTGACCAGTGTCGCCGCCGACTGATGGGCAATTAGTGCTAACCGAAAGGTGTAACGTGAACCGGGTGGGAGCTCCGGTCACTCTGAGTCACGGTGTTAAGTATTGTGCTTTGGTCAGGCATTGTTTTCTGTACGAGTTAAAGCATGAGGGACCAGCGATGACGAGGTTTTTAACTAATACCTAGGTACACACTACATATGTAAATCTCTTAAACCTATAATTAATTTAAAATGCTCGAATGCCATTTCAAGTTGAGCAGCTTTATCGCATCTTCGTCAAATTATAAGGTCCGGCATGGTAGCTGTTTATCAATAAGATATGCTAAAAACAGGAATTATGCTCTTCATTTACCTAAACCATTTAAAGATCGAAAGGTACCATGTGGAAATACAATAACTGTTTTTTTTTTAAACTGACGTAGACAGAATACCATTTTATAGAAATAGCGTTGAACAACACACAACACAGAGTCATTTCACAGTAACTAAGACGCACTGTGCGCCTTCCACCGCTGTGCACAAATGTTTCTGTGATAGTTGACAGCAGCTGGAGTGACGTGCGACACAGGTCCCAACAGAGATTCTTTTAAGAGCTCTCTCCCACCTTCCACGATACATTAATCACGCTCAGTTGTAAGCCCTAGCAACATTTTCTTCTTCGTGCGTTTCTTCGTCGAGCACAGGCGCGGATCCAGGGGGGGGCGACGGGGGCGGCCGCCCCCCCCCCCCGGCAAAGTGGCGCCCTTTCAGCTGTCCGGTGCCCGGCGCCGTCAGGCGCCGGGCACCGGACAACGCCATATACATATAAGGCGCGCTTTAGCACTATCAATACCCACGACCCATGCAATGGCGCCCCACACAAAGCTCCGACGCAACAGTAGATGGTAGTGGATTGCATACGCAGTCGCTACCAAGGCAAGGCGCCCCTTTTATCGCATGGAGGCGCCCCTATAAACTTCATAGGCGCCCCTCTTTCACATAAAGGCGCCCCTCTTACTCACCCCATTCCCTTAGGCAATGGCGCCCCCCTTGGGCGATGGCGCCCCCTTGAGGGATGGCGCCCCCTATAAGTTTGTCCGCACCACTTTTAGCGTGGTTACGCCCCTGATCTGCAAAGCATAACAGGCGCCCCGCCCCATTGAAAATCACAGGCGACTGGGCGCCCCATTGAAAAAAAAAAAACATGGCGCCCCTCAGGCGCGGATCCAGCGGGGGGCGGCGGGGGCGGCCACCCCCCTCCATCCGAAAAGGCGCCAATAGCCCGCGGCAGAGAGGGGGCCCCGAGCAGAAGAGCGGCGACACAGCAAAGGTTGAGGAGAAAAAGGGCGCCTCCACTCAGAAGTTGGGCTCACCAAGCACGAGAGCGACGCCCAATTACCCGTTCCCAGCAGATGAGAGTCGCCCCAGCAGAAGAGCGGCGTCTTATTAAAAGAATAAAAAGATACCTTCTGTTCAAGAGGGGCGCCCCTGGCAGCGGAAGGGCACCCCAGCAGGAGAAAGCACCCCTGAAGAGGAGCGACGCCCCAGCAAACGGAGAGAGGCGCCCCCATTCCGAGAAGAAGAGAGGCGCCCTGACAGCAGATGGGCGCCCCAGCAAAAAAGGAGCCCCATAAGAAGAAAATGGATGCCACTAAGAGAAGAGGGGTGCCCCCGGCAGCGGAGGGGGCCCAGAAGAGAAGGGTTTCCAACAGGAGAGGGGCGCCCCCACCAGAAGAGGGGCGTCCCAGCAGAAGAGAGGCGCCACAGCAAAAGTTGACCAGAAATAGGGAGTCTACGGCAGAGTTTTGGCTCGCCAAACAGGATAGGGGCGCCCCATTGACAATATCCGGCAGAAGATAGTTACCCCGGCAGCAGATGGGCTTCCCAGCAGGCAGCAGTCGTCGGGTGCCCCCAGTAGAAGAGGGGCGCCTCATTACAAGAAGAAGAGGAGCATATTCTGCACAAGAGGGGCGCCCCTGACAGCGAAAGGGCAGCCCCAGCAGAGGGGCGGTGCCCCAGAAAAAGGAGAAGGGTGCCCCACTCCGAACAAAAGAGGGACACCCCAGTAAAAAAAAAAAACATAAGAAAAAAGGGGGTGCCGCTGGCAGAAGAGATAAGTCCCCGCAATGGAAGGGCGCCCCCAGAAGAGGTGTCTCTAGCAAAAGAGAAGTGTCCCCTGCAGAACAGGGGCACCCCAGCAAAAGTTGGACAGAAATGGGGCGCCTCCAGCAGAATTTGGGGTCGCCCAACAGGAGAGGGTCGCCCCATTCACAGTAGAAAAGGGAACTCCCCAGCAGCAAAGGGGCGCCCTAACAGAACAGGTGCACTCCAAGTAGAAGTGTGACGCATCAGGAAGAAGAGGGGCGCTTCTAGCAGAAGATGGCCGTCCCAGATAAGTGGGTCGCCTACAGCCAATAGGTCGTTCTTAGAAGAAATGATGCGACTCAAGCAAAGTGGGCCTCCCCATGAGGCATTGGGCGATCCAAGCAGAGGTTGGGCGCCCTCAGGAGAAGTGAGGCAAGCCAGCATAAGTGAGACGCTTCCAGAAAAAAAAAGAGAAGAAGGATGCACCAGCAAATGGAGGCCACCTTTTTGCTAATATTTTTTGCTAACGTAGCGGCGCCCATCTACGACTTTTAACCCGCGCCGTGCTGGTGGTCCGAGTTTTCCGTGTCGTGCTAGGGGGGGGGGGGGGGAGGTCACGTCCCCTCGTCTAACTCGGCTCCTAGGTCGCGTAGAACTAGAGACACGCGGTAAGCGGTTTTCTAGGTTAGGTCAAATAAGGTCAGGTCACCAAAGGTCATCAAAGGTAAAATGTTGCCTATTTCAACAATTTTCGAAACGCCGGCACATAGATCGGAAACCAATAGAGCTATAGTGCCGCGGTAAAGCGCATTCAATAGCCCTTTCAAAGGTGCTTCTGTGAACTGCCCTCAGAATTGACCTCTGGTCAACGGTCTAGCCTCCAGAGGGCAAAAACTTTAAAAATAGCAGTTTTACGAACAATGTTTTCCTGCAACAGCTTTTGACTCAAGAGAGGCTCGACATTACGTTTGCCAGCATCGCGTTTCTGTCGTCGAGTAATTTTGTAATTTTTTGGTCATGACAAAGGTAATTTTGATAATTTGACCTCAGGTCAAGGTCATGACCTCACCGGGAAATGTCATGTTGCATATCAGTCGATCTGTATCGTCGAGCTGAACACAACGGAGGTGTTTTTATCGTTCTAGCATATGTATCTATCAAAAGTTATTTTCAAAAAACTGTTCAGGACCTTTCATGACCTGGGATGACCTGTGGGACACAATGAATGGTCACAGGGGTGCAATTTTCTTATTCAGTATGTTGATTTTTACATGTATCCTAATGCTTGCGATTGTCTAGAATGGCGCTCCAAAAGCTTTTCAGTTGTCTCACATAAACTTAGGTAGTATACCTACCCGGTATAGGTACCTAATGGAGATTGGAGAGGTCGCAAAACTGACTTGACCTTAGCCCACAAATATCAAAATTCCGAGATATACATTTCATGAATATTGTTGCTTTCATCAATCGTTGACAGTTTCAAAGCGACCGTTCTGTCGGTATAGCAATGGTGAGCATTTTAACATTCCATGGGGTTAGGTCACTTGTCATGACCTGGTGACCTGCCGTTGCATGACCCGGGCCTGACACTTTCACAACATGTGCAAAAAAGGTGCATGATAATGTGTGCTGAAAACGGCGGCGCTGCGCACAGCTGTTTTTTCAGATATTTGCGAAAAACCTGAGGGGGAGCATGACAACGTCCCACACCACGGCGCGGGCGCGGGTTCGACGACTCTCGATTTTGACGACGGTTTGGCGCCCCTTCGTATGAAGCGCCCCCAGATTGCCAGGTCGCCCCTATTTTGACTTGCCGCCCCCCCTCCCGAAAAATCCTGGATCCGCCCCTGGTCGAGCAACCTCTGCTTTTACGTGAACATCCATTAGGAACAGAGCAACGCTCAACCGTCGCTAACTTACAGTTAATTTCTCTTCGTTCGGGGTGATCTCCCTCTAACTACCGTGAAAACGACAATGGCAGTCTTGTCGGGTGTCATTAGACCTTTCTGGTCTACTTGTGAGCCATCCGCACGTGAGTGAATCTTCTTGATGCTCGCCGATGACGGTGTAGACATTCGCCGAAAGAGTTGCCGAGGAGACTCGTATAGGCCAATGTCACGCGCAATGACGATGGGCTACTAGTAGTCATTGTGGATGTTAAGCTAATCAAACTATCCCAGCATAGCTTTGGGCAGGGTGGATTCTCGATAGCATTGCCTGTAGCTAGAACGCCTAGTGGCCAATGGTTCCCGTCATGATATTAAGGAATGCTATATATTTTTACAACGCAATGAACTTTTGGTGCGATGTGTACTTTGATTACGGGAATCGCTTTCAATGTCTGGGTGATTAAACTTGGTTGATTCTAGCACTCGATTTATTTTTATTTTTATCTTATTTTTTCACCGCCACCTCTTATCTGTATAGGTTCTGTCCAATTCTCACACGGTTTACGGCAAATCAGAGAAAGAAATGCACAATGAAAAAAAAAAATCGGCAGGAACGTGGGCTTGAATAATGATCAGCTTATGCAATATACCTACCTAACTTCCAGAATTCATAAAGTGCACACAATTTCCCGTGACCTGCCAATGATAGCTAGGAAAGTGCGTGGCATGATCTATATATCGTGTGAACACGGGAGTGATATGTGTGTGTATGCAGGATATCGATATGCCTGTGGTAGCCAGTTTACAGCATACGCCTGTGTTGAGCTGTAAACTGGCCCGAGCCAGACGGCCACGCGGATCGCCCGTGGGTCTCGCGGTCACCCGACTGCCTCCTGTTGCTAGCGACCGGCACTCCAAGCGTGAACCGGGTGGTAAGTGGTCTCGCGAGTGTGATGGCAGCGCAGTGCGCACAGACCGAACACAACATATTTCTTTTAAATTATATTTTTTTCTTTTCGCACGCATGGCCAGGGCTGCGGAGTTGATGGATTTTCCGCTTTCAAAAATCGACCCAGTGGCGGATCCACGTTGGGGCAAAATGGGCAATTGCCCCCCCTAAACGGAAAACCTCTGGGCAAACATATCTTTTTGTCCCCCCTAAAAAAACTACAACTTGAATACTAAAAATATGGTGTTTGAAAAGAAAATGTGAAATAAATGGAGGATTAGAAGGTTGTCATATTCGTGATATTAAGTTGTGAGCTGATAAAAAGTCCTCCGCCCCATGAATGTCAGTCCATCATCCATCAGCAGTGCTACCACTGCTACTGCTACCAAAAAAAAAAATAAAAAAAAAATAACGCGATTTATTGAAACCTTGAACCAAGTAAACAAACCGTCAACAGCAGACCGCCAGACGCCAGTGGGGTCAGGGGTCACCACACTGGTGAGCGGTTGGACAGTGGTGGGTTTGCATGGGTATATAAGAAGTGTTTGCATAATATTTTATTGCTAGATAGCATGGGTGTAGGAGCTGAAAAAATATTGGTGGGTCTAAATATCATTAGTACCTAGCATTTCCACTGTGGCTACATTAGTTATGTCCAGAGGCGGATACAGCCATTTCCAAAGGGGGTGCCAAAAAGGGTGCCAAAGTCCGAGAGTCTCTACAAGAGCTGCATATGTGTATGCAGGACTGAGGAGCGAAAGGGGGTGCCAAACTCAGTTTGAACGATATGGTTGAGCTACTGCCGCTGTGTCACTCAGTGATGGCCAGAAAGAACGGTGTACTGCGTGCCTTTGAGAACAAGTGCGAGATGGGTTTCTGAGAGGAATAACGTAAAGAAGATTACCAATCGCGGCTTTTTCATGAGCCATACCGTTATCTAACGGGGACAAACACAGAAAGGCTCAGTCAGAGCTTTTGGTTTGCGAGGTGTTGGAGAAGCTCAGTATGTTAACGCTGTTCAGTGTGATTCCGTTGGCTGTTGCGCTGTGGTCCTATGCAGTCTGTAGAAGCATCGTTTATCTCCTCTCGAAAGTAACACTTATTGTATAATTTTGCTAGCTCGCGAAGTTTAGTCCCAAAGTTAAGGAATGTTCATTGTAATTGCATCAATAAATGCAGGACCGAAAACAAATGCGCTGTTCTTCGTCTATCTCTTGTTGGGATTCTTAATCGACTGATCTCATTTTCTATTACCGGAAACAACTGTTAACACGTTTAACTACGTGGCAACCCTGACTGCGTATAGTATCGCAGGTACGCTGATGTGGCCTTTGGTCGTGGGCATTTACACATGAACCTGCTGCTGCGACCCTTATCTGTCTCCGGATACAGAAGCCCTTGAGAACCGGCGCGGGCGGACCTTTCGGACGAGGTCTTGCCGAGGTGATGCGGGAGGTAGAGGACGGACCGTCCATAGCGCCGGTGAGCTATTCTCTAACTATCTCCCGGGGTCAGGGTGGCTGCAAATTTTTTTTTGCGCTGCCCTGGCTTGGCCGGACTGACAAAAATGTAAAAAATAAAAAAAAATCCCGAAATCCGAGGAGAAAAATAGGGGTAGCTCGTTTTTTTTTGTTCCTAAGACTGGACGTTTGAAATTCTCGCCGACTTGCCTGGCGGCGCAATGTTTGCCCCCCCCCCCCCTAAACTCAAATCCTAGATCCGCCACTGAATCGACCCTAACTCCTACTCTGACTCCGGTCAGAACTGTCGACTCTGACCGGCGGTACTATTACATTACGATGTATTAACCTCTGCTGATGTACATAGGTGCGGGCAACTGTGCGCGTTGCCCCATCTCTGCTCGCCGTTTCTTTGTGCTCTGTGACTATGAGTAAAGGGCAAAGTATAGAATCACCCATTTACCTGTCATCGCTATACCTACATCTTCGTCAGATCATAAGACCAATATTAAATGATTTCGTTTGTAATAAAACCATAGAAATGAAACCACTCCTCGTTCTTCCAAGAGCGTCGTCGCCTTTTTGTGCTCTCCAAGGATACCGATGAAACATTTCTGAATAGCTGTGTTGACTGATGTCCGTCGAAGCTGATGTCTGCAGCACAGTGCCGGACGACAGGTCTTTGGAGTGGCTCGTATGTGTCGAGTCGCTGCCGTCCCTCGTCTGCAGGGGCCCGGGAACGATTTTCAAGTTGGGGGGGGCGAGCCTAAAATACCTGACATGATGCATATGAAACAGTGGCGTAGCTGGGGCTCTTAGGGGACACGTAACCCCCCCCCATTGGGTTCAAAGGGACCCTCGGGTCCGAGGGGCTCTTGACCGGCGCCATTTGACCGCTGAAGGTTAACGATGACCATATTTCGACTCAGAAGGGCCCCATGGGGCTCATTAGAACACCTCATGGGCGCTAAATAGCCACACTAAGATCTCCATAAGGGCCCACTCCGGCTTCTGAGGACCTCTTACGGCTTTAAGGGTCCCTCGGTGGTCTCCAAAGGCCGTTACTGGCCTCTGAGAGTTCTTATCGGCCTATGAGGGGCCAGTTCTAGGGGCATTTCCCACATGTGATGGTCCCACACTCATTTTTCTGAGGGCTGAATAACGGTAGCTTTGGGGAATAACGGCAACTCATCGGTGCCTGTGAGGGCCCACAGCGGTGCCGGTGTCTCTAAGGGTTTCACACGCCCAACTCTGAGTGCCTACACCAGTGCCTATTAAAGTCCTATATCGGTGGCTCTGAGGACCCAACGGCCAACACCTGCGCATCTAAAGGCCACCCATTGATGACTTTTGAGGGCCCCACCGGCGTCTGACAGTACCATGCCGGTCTCTAAGTAAGGGCCCCACAAAACTTCTTCTGCCGGCCTAAGGGCCCCTTGCCGGTCACTGAGAACCCCCTGCCGGCTTGTAGAGGGTTCGCGTCAGCGGCTCTAAAGGCCCCACTCCCGTCTGTAACGGCTCCACACCAGCGTCTATGAGGGCCCACAGCAACGCCCGTAAGGACCCTCACCGGCGCCTCTGAGAGAATCCCAATAGCACCTCTGAGCGCCCACACTGGCACCTGCATGACGGCCCAGTGCCTCTAAAGGCCCCTTACCGGCGGCTCTGAGGGCCCTACGCCGGTGATTCTGAGGGTGCTACCGATAACCGAAGGCACCACACCAGTACTTAGTGTCGCTGAGCTTTTATCCCATACCGGCCTTCCGAGGGCACCACCTAAGTGCACTCATTGCCCCACACCCCTCCCTCACACCCGGAGCGTGTAAACTGTGTTATGCCTATAGCAACGATTTTACCACCGTTGTACGTTACGTGCATATTTCTCAAAGTTGACTCAAAATGGTCCAGCATAAAATATGGTCTGCCAAACTTATGGCGAAGGTCAGGCCCAAACCAAAGCGGGATGACAATAGCAGATGTTGTCAAATCGATACTGTATCAACAGAAACAACTCAGATGGCAAGGAAAATGCCGTGTGTTGATGTTTAGATGCATAAAGGAAACAAGAAGGAAAGAAGTATAGAAAAGTGAGGAAAGATCCTTTCTCGCCGCCTCAATGTTGAGGGGGCGCCGCCCCCTCGGCTCTCAAGTTGGGGGGGCAAGCGCCCCCGCTGCCCCCCCTGTTCCCGGGTCTATGCTCGTCTGTACCGTCTGCGCACTCGGCACCGTCCGGTATCGCTCGGATCGGTTGTCATCGAATGATATCGAATCACGAATGAATGATGCTCAATGCTCATGTCAGAAGTGTCGGTGAAGTTGTTCGTTGATTTGTCGACTGGTAATGGTTATTGATGTCCGTGCATTGAAAGTGAAACAATTCAGTGTGCAGTGTTCAGGGGCAGGTCAATAATCCATATCTACCTTATCAATCTCATCTCTGAAAGGTGAAAAGTAATATCACCTTGCTCCTAGTCCTACCTGGTAATCTTTCCTACTGAATGTGTTGTGGACTATGGTTAATTCCCCATAAATCATGAGAGGCCGCCGACCCCTTGAATGCTTGAAGTTGAAATGCTGTTTTTCACTGATCCTAGAGACCAGTTACCAACACCATTGGTGGATCCAGCTTTCCTGGAATAGTGGTATGTGGGCTATGTGTCCATTTCGGGCGAAATCGTTTCTAAAATTTGAATCTGGAATCGAATACGAGCTAATTCTAGTGGCATGCTTCATTTGTTCTTTTGGCCAGGGGCACGCGTGCGAGCTACAGGTACCTATGCCCTTTTCCTCATTGCTCTAGTCAGGCCACCGTCCAGGGTGCATGTCAAGTTTGGATTGTTATGTCCAATGGGCATTGCCTATAGCCCTGGGGGGGGGGGGGGCACCCTCTCGCCGCTCGCGTGTCCACTCAACTTACCAAGCATTCTTTGATTTTTGTTTGCAGTGTAGGCCAACGTACTACGTAGTCGTCATCCTGGTTGCCGATTATCTGAGAGGGTAAATCTTCGTATCATCGTATCGTCTAATTAAACGCTTGACGTGACTGGATTATGGATAGTTCCATGAGGCCATGACGTTAGGAACGGAAATTAGGTATCATGCATTCAACTATAACTAAAAAAAGAACGCTTTCGATCCTATGTAGGATCAAAATCGTACCCTATTCCAGCGCGCCACTCCACAACTGGCACCACCGAGCCTGCGTGTATTTTGTGTATTTTGTGTATTTTGTGTAGGTATTTTGTGTATTTTGGGCACTGGGAATAGTGGTCAATGACCCTCAGTCTGATGAAAATCAGTGACATTGAAATAAACCCTTAGTTTATGGAATCGCAACTTTTATGTAAGTATAAATTCAAAATCAAGTCATGTCGGTTTTATTGTTATATCGTCGATCATGATAAAACGTTGGTAATGCATAATTATCATTTATCTTGATTGAAAAATATGTGGACTAGATTAGTTTTATTTGGTGGTTGGTTTCATAATCATTAATTCGCACGCCAGCGCAGTTCAGACATTCGTGGCGCGTAAAACTAGCGTGCGCGCCGTGCGTGTTTCTAGGCCTTGGTTTCCAGATCAAGATAAAAAAGTTAAAAACTTTTTCATGTCAATGTGCATATTTCAATAAGAGGCCCATTACAATTACACCAGATACGAATTTTGACTTGGTATTTATTCCAACGGCATTGGTGAGCGTCTTATGCATGGGACCATTTGTGTATTGCTATTGTTTTCTGATCTTTAAACGAAATAGTTCACTTTTAACATGGGGTTTTGAACTGGAATAGCAGTTTCGTAGCTTGAGCTGAGACTAGCACAAATCAGGAGCTTTTACGGCTCAACGATCACCCTAGACGAAGATATTCCATTTCTCGTTCTGAAAAGAGTGCCTTGCAGAGGAATGTGTGCCTTGCACAGGAATGCAGCCACGTCATCGTCAGCCAGGGTTGGCAGGGGGTGGCAAAAACTGGTTTTTGCCAGTGGTTTTAACCGGTTTAAACCGGCTGGCAGAAACCCCGGTGGCAAAAACTGGCAAAAACTGGATAAAACTCAGGTGGGCCAAACCACAACTTTTCTAGTTAGGAATGGATCTGAAATGTACAAATGCATTTCTTGATGTTATAGAGATGCACCAAACATTCTGAAGTTTGCCTCATTACTTATCCCTGCTTAAAATGTCTATGCATGTCAGTAGGCATCCACCACAGAATGTATTTCCATGTAGGGGAGTGGGGCAAGGCTGCCACGGTAGGGTGCAGTGCGTATATCAGTGGCAGATACCCCTTCGCAGTTCGCACTTCTGATTGTGCAGGACTCACTCTTGCACTGGCTCATTTGTCACCCCCAAAAGGCGCCTTATGGAAAGCCCATGAAAATGTTTTTGAGTTATAGAACACTTCAACGCTCAATGTCACTTCTGGTTGAAAGCATAAAGCTTTCACCGAATTCTCCTAAAAATGTTTCATCTTTAAATCCATGTCTAGGCATATCATTGTGCTGGTTTTTAGTTTTTGCCAGTTTTTGCCACTTTTTGCTGGTTAAAACCGGTTTTAAACCGGCAAATGGCATAAACTAGTTTTTGCCGGCAAAAATGCCAACCCTGTCGTCAGCCAATCAGCATGCTGCTTACAGCCAATGCAGCATGCGTAGGTTTGAACTACGCAATATGATTGGTCAACGCGTAATAAGCTTCCGCGTCAAACATTATTTTACATAGAATATAGTTCGTCCTATATTAAAATATAGAAAATAATTGTTTTTACAAAAAGGTGTTATTTTATTTTCTGATCATTTTGAGCATAACAAATCATAAATCCATAGCAAAATACTAATTTCAGGAAAGTGAACTGTTTCCTTTAACAATGGCCGGGTGTCAGTGTGTGAGGGAAACTCAACAGGTCAAGGTTCATTTAAATTTCAGTCTTGCAAGTCTGCTCTCAAACCCAAATGCATCAAGGCTGGAGAGTAGTCCAATTCTGTTAATTGTTAGAAGGGATGAAAGCTTGTTTTATATAGCCTCGGATAAAGATACCTTACAAAGAAGACAGAATATCAATATGTAGGCTCATTCATCACGCACTGGTTCTTCAGTTCGGTTTGGGTTGATTATGTTCTTGCACAGACCTCTCAAAAAGTGTTGGGTGGGTTGCTTGTTCTAAAATATCTGGTTTACTAAAGACTTCCTTGGTGCATTCTTAGGTGTGCAGTACGTCAATTGAGATGATGCCCTAGGTGTTTTGACAGATGAAATGGAATGCCAAAATAGTCGTACACAAATTGAAATGATCAGTCTTCTCCCATGAAGCTATTGTATTTTGTCTTGAGTTTGTTTTATTTGTTTCAGCCTCAATAACAGACACAGAAGCACACAATGGGCTATGGCGATAGGGGAGGCGGCAGAGGTGAGTGATTGGGCATTACTTGCTGGATATTTAATGATCTTGTTAAGAGTTTGTTTCAACTTTGAAGTCCAGACATTTGCAGGAGTTTGGATTGAAGTTATTTTTATTCATCAGGGATTTGATGAAGCAGGGCCTCGGCTAACATGTTAACTGGTGGGCCAACCAGTGACCCGAAATGGCCCACCAGCCTAAAGATTTGGCCCACCAGTAATTTTCCGAAAAATCAAAGTTTCCACATTTTTCACATTTCAAATTGAATTAGCAGATCTTATCGTACATTTTCAGGCTGTAAAGTACCCATCGGTGAAACATATTCTTGTGAAAAAATTCAACCTATTGTTTGCAATATCCTCTTGGGGTAAAAAGTGAACTATAGTGGACTAAGTGGACTACGCCTCGGTCACACTTCACCGGATTGGACCAATGGACGAGAATCGGACGGCGTCCGGTGATGTCCGGGGGATGTCCGTTCGTTTCCGTTGGACGTCCGTTTCTCATCCGTTCATATCCGTTCCATGTCATATCCGAATATATACAAGCACGAAGTCCGGTGGTGTCCGGTGTGCTCAACCGGACACCACCGGACATGGAACGGATATTAACGGATGACAAACGGACGTTCAACGGAAACAAACGGACATCACCGGACGCTGACAGTTCTCGTCCGCTTCTCGTCCGTTGGTCCAATCCGGTGAAGTGTGACCGAGGCTTTAAATTTTATGCAATAATCGCGAAAGACGTCTGCCTCTGTCAATTACAGATAGTGTCGGCGGCTTCCAGCCGATCGAGGTCTGCAAGAGGTCTTGTAAGCTTTCCGATCGATCGAGTGGTTGCAGTCACATAAGCATCTGCCGCAGACCAGTCGGTTACAAGAAAAACTACGAATAAAGAACAGTCCAGTTCAGACGGTCGGGGATAAGCCTGCGAGCGATCTCAGACGGCTCGCCGATAGACACGATATAAGCCAGAGTCAAACTAGAGGTAGTGTCGGCGACTTCCAGCCGATTGAAGTCTGCAAGCGATATTATGCGTCTTTACGACCGGTATGATGCTTGCAGTCACACATCTGACCAGTTGGACGAATTTCGAGCCGTTCACAGTCAGCGTTCCAAAAATTTCTCATTTGGGCTGAAGATGACACTCAAGAATAAGAATGGATAATTTTCCACTCTCACATTTTGGCGGCTCGAATTTTCCACTCAGACACCCAAGAGAAATCTGAAGTTTGGGACACTGTTCACCAGAAGTGAAAGTGTACATAACTTAGTTCTTTTTAAAGAAAATATCAGGGTTGCGCAGTGCGCTTGGGCTTTTGAGGCAATTATTTTCCATGCGACACCAATAGGCTTAATGATCATTTTCAGAGATGTTGGGGTTGCTGCTACAACCCCCTTTTGGGGTTCCTGCTACAACCCACTTTATATATAAAGTTGCACTCGTGCTGTTCACAGTTCCTCCCGATCTACACACAGAAAAATATTGACACCTTTAGCGGTGTAATTGCACAGTACATATCTGAGCACTTGAGGAAAGTTAATTTAGTCCCTTCCCCGCTTAAATTACTCGCGCTTCTAAATGAACACCAGGAAGAAGGTAATAGAACACTGTTAGGAGGGTTGGGTGTTTTGCTACATGTAGTAAAACACCCAACCCTCCTAACAGTGTTCTATTACCTTCTTCCTGGTGTTCATTTAGAAGCGCGAGTAATTTAAGCGGGGAAGGGACTAAATTAACTTTCCTCAAGTGCTCAGATATGTACTGTGCAATTACACCGCTAACGGTGTCAATATTTTTCTGTGTGTACCCAACAACGCCCGATCGCGTCCGATCGCTTTCGATTCTCCGACTAGTCGGCGAGCGATCCACTCACGGCCGTAAGTTATCGTCCAAAGTTTTAAAATCTGCGTCAATATTGTGTGCATACTTGTGCCACGGAATATATAGTCTACATGTCGATATGTCGATATGTACTTCGATATGTCGTAGACTATATATTCCGTGCTTGTGCGATTTTATGTGCACCGCGGGAGTATCACCACTGAGAGGGTTGTGGGTCCCTACTCTCTCCTCTCTTTCTCTCGCTGAAGAGTCGGGGGGGGGGGGGGTCGAGCCCCGTTTTTTTATACATTTTTTGAATGCCATCCTGACGTTTTTTGCAGAATAAAGTGGCCGAAATCTGGGGAGAAATCGAAAATTGGGGGGGGGGGGGGGCTACGAAAATATGGCTACGAAGGTCAGTCCATGTCGCTGCCCAAGTGGCCCACCAGTCAAAATTCCTTAGCCGAGGCCCTGTGATGAAGATGCATGTCTGGAATGTCAACCCCTTTTTCATAATGCCACCAATGTTTGCAGTTATGTTTTGATTTCATTGAGCTGACCCTTTTGGTTTTTCTTTGCTCCAGGTGGCTTTGGAGGCAGAGGGAGAGGTAAGTGTCGAATAAAGGCTGACTTAGTATGCTAACTCTAGTGCTATACTTATATACCAATTGAGGAATTTAAGCTTATGTATGCCACTGACACCCAGATGGTCGTACCACTCACTTATGCTTTTATCTCACTGTGAATAAATATTTAAACTTTAACCTGTCTGAAGTCTTTATTGAAAACTGATTATTCGAGTCTAATTGAAAACTGGTGCACTGGAGAGTGGATAATCAGATCCTCAGGTGTTTATAAACAGCTTAACATTATAACATTTTAATCATGCATTATTTAACCCTACTCAGTGTACCAAAATCATATTTTTACTTGGGTGTCAGAGGGGAAAATTGCTGACCAAAAAAAAAAAGGATGAGAGTGAAAAATTGTCGGTCAGGTAAGGCCCAAAAAGAGTGGGAAAATGATCAAAAACATGAATCTATCTACAATTGTGACAGATGTAAAACAATCATTCCCGCAATTGCTCCTTCTCGGTGGAATTGGGAGTGGAAAATTGGGCTTGAAAACTGGAGGTGAGAGTGGAAAATGATTTGCATTTGGATGTCGTTTCCCACCCACATCTACACCTTTTGTCAGTTTATTTCGGTACGTACGCGTCCATTTTAGACCTAGCGGATTATTTGTAGACAAACCGCAAAGCTATGTATCAGTATAGCATTGCATGTCGGCCGTTTATAGCGATGATCGGCATTAGAGTAGGTATTTAATTTCGGCGCAGCAGCAAAAGACGCCCGGTTTCGGCGTATCCGCATTGTATTTCGGTGATGCCGGTGGTAATTGGAAACGGCCGCACGACATTTAGAACAGCAGCAACCAAATTCGGCGATATTCATTCAATTTCGGCGGCTATTTGAAAGCAGGCAGAGACTTCTCGCTTACAAAATGAGCTTGTTGGAGCATTGTTATTAAGTCAAACGTTTTTCAAGGTGTTTACTGTTGACACTGTCCCACTGTCTGGACTTGTGCAATGTGCATGCCTCCGGCCCTCCACCCTCTCCTTTATGGCCGAATATTTCATTCGCATTCGTCAGCGATGGGCATCGTTTCATGTTCGTGCTTTATGTGGGTTAAACAAAACATTACAATGTACATACCTATTAATTTCTACCAAGGAAGTACTTACATAAGTGCATAGGCACCTGCTTAAAACGAAGGCGGCGGAGAACAAAACCAGGCCGACAGGGTACGCGACTACTGAACTTTGACCCCGCCCGTGCGCCAGAGACGCCCGGTGTCGTCGCGCGGTTGTTGAAAGGATGCGACGAGCGCCGGATGGACGGTCAGATGCTGTTTGATGTGTGGAAGGGGGAGGGGGGGGGGAGGAGATACACCTGCCGCAACTACGAGTCTTGCCATGGGACGGGTTAGAATGTTGGCGCTAAGCCTCTGGTGGTGTTCATGGCGGTAGGGCGGGGTGAGGGGACGCGTGGTGATACGATACGGAATGCTGAATTTATTTTCGTGTCCTTTTGCACACAGTAGGTAAGGGATGTTTGATGTTTCACGCTGGCAATTGATTAATAGGAGATGATAACAGGAAGTGCAACGATAACCGATTGGTAGGACTCATTCTGGTATGGTGGAGATAATTGTGTTATGTGTGATTGACGAGGTGATGGGTTGCTTTCAAGGCGAAGTAAAATAACAGGTCTTTTGGTAAAATGGGCTCATGTGTTGGACAAAAACTTGGCACACAGTGACAACAGCACAGACGTGCTTCAATGAATGAGGTCGGGGTTTGCCTCGAGTTCAACAACGATTGGCGTTTGCCTTGTCGATAAAAAAGAGACCAGCCCACAGATGTTATTTGTTTAGGATAAATAGTACTAACTCAGTAAAGCTTATCAATTTTCACATCAGAATTCGAAACGGGAAACAGCGAAACGATCTTAGGTAGGTACTGTGACGCTAAACAAGCAATGCCCTGCTTTTCTACCCCTGAGAATATCTCAAAGCTACAAAGCTGTATGAAAATTCATTTGATGCTAAGGAAGCGTTCCCGAAAATATGAATCATCTGAGTGCCTCCGGTTACCCGCCGAAATTGAATGAACAGTGCCGAATTTGGTTCTTACTGCTGCTAAATAGCGTGCGCTACCTCTAAACCTATGCTGGCGCAGCCGATTCTACTCGCGCTATCGCCGAAAATGGAGCGTTTTGCCGCTGTGCCGAAATTGAATGCTTTACCGCCGACTGCCTGACCTGCGCCGAGATATTATGTGATTCTTGTACATAATTTTGCGGTATGTCTACACACATTCCGTTAGTTCTAAAATGGACGATTACGCACCGAATTTAACTGACAAAAGGTGTACAAATTTTGGGACACTGCGCCTACTTTGGTAATCCTATCCCCCTGAAGTTATGTTCAAATAAGACCCTTAGTTGGCCAGGCAATATATTCTTTACACCATCTGTGCCACACTTGTTCCCTGACGTCCTTTTTCCATTTGTTGCAGGTTTTGGGGGTGACAGAGGTGAGATGACCAACTTGTGCCCTGCTGTTTCATGGAGACAATAAATGAGGGGCTGTTGTTGTGACCTTGTCAAATAACTTTTACTGTGCAATGTGCATGATATGTGTTTCATATTTTTTCTTAAAACCTTGAGGCATTTCTCCTAATTGCATGAAAACTTAATTAATGGCATAAAATGTCATTTTATTTTACATTTTTATCACTGGGGTATTGGGTAGCTTTGGCTTCTCCTTTAACATTCATTCATTGTCACATTTAGCTAGTCTAGTGTAGCTAGCTAGTGTATCATGACTGCATTGATTTACAATAGTCTTAGATATTATAGTTCAGACACGCGGTTATGTCACTCCGTCGTCATGACGACAGGCGTGTGACGTCACTGTGTCGTCTCCAGGCCGCGGCGGTCGGGGTGGACGTGGCGGCGGCCGGGGCGGCTTCAACCAGGGCCCGCCAGAGGAGGTGAGATAGCACGGTTGACATTAGCTAGGCTAGGTGACCCAGGTTATGTTAGCTTGGTCTGATAGGTTCCAGCTTTCGACGTTCTCCTACTCTCCGAGACCTGGCTGCGACCCAGCACGCCCAGTCGGCTAGTTGTGCTACCCGGGTACTCACTCAGACGTGAGGATCGTCCCGACGGCAGTGGCTACGGTGGAGTCGCCATTGCCACCAAAAACTCCATCACCTCTGTAGCGCTAAAACTCACAGTTCCGCCGTGCCGTGAGAGTCAGCTTGAATCCCAGTGGATCCTCCTAAAACTGGAGAAAGATCGTCAGCTAATTGTCTGCTCGCTCTACCGACCGCCCCGCTACTCGGACACTGCCCTACGCGCTGATTTCAACGATCTCGAGTCTCAGCTGCAACGGATCCTGATCGACCACCCCAAGGTTCCGTTTGTCATCTGCGGCGACCTAAACTGCGATTTGCTGAAACACCGGAGTTTCCGCGCGCGTATTCACCTAAGCGACTTTTTATCGGACTACTCTCTCGATCAACTGGTAACTGCACCCACGTACAGCTCCGGCTCGCTCCTAGACGTATGTATTGTCAAAACCCGTGAACTCGTGCTCGACTGTCATGTAAAACACTGTCACTTCAGCCCACACAAGTTGGTAAACGTGCTAGTCAACGTACCTAAACAGCGTAAAACTGCAACTGTCATCACTACCCGCTCAATCAACCGTGTCGATGTCGCGTCCCTAAATCATGACTTGATGTCCATCGAGTGGGACGAAGTGTTCACTGCAATGACCGTGCATGACAAATGGCAAGCTTTTCTGACTAATTTCTTACCTGTCCTAGATGACCATGCCCCTTTAAAGAACCTGACCATTAGAAACCCCACCGCTCCCCCCGTCTCAGCCTCCACCCGTGATATCATGGCCCAACGGCGCGCCGCACTACGTCTGCATGGTCGGGCATCTACAGTTTATAAAGACCTGAATCGTTCAGTTCGTTCTGCCGTTCGCCGTGACCGGCGCAACGTGATTCAGCGGGAAATTAGCGAACGTGGCCCCAACAAGGTGTGGCAGGGAATCAAATCAGTCATAGCTGGTAAAAAAGGAAACAAAACAGTTCAACCCGATGTAACCGCTGACGAACTAAACTCATTTTTCGTATCCGTAGGCCCCCGTATTGCTACCGAGATCCGAAACCAAAACACAGGTACCTACACAAACGCATGGCTGCCACGCGTCGGCGCATGCGGTTTTCAGCCGAGGCCTATCTCTCTCGGTGAGCTCGAATGCACGGTTTTCAGAATGCGGAACTCAGCCGCCTGCGGAGCGGACGGTGTGTGCATCCGCATGCTAAAAACCAGTTTCTTGGCTATTGGCAGCGTCATACAGCACATCGTAAACACCTGCATCTCGAAATCTGACATCCCCGACCAATGGAAGCATTCCATAGTCCATCCCATTTTCAAATCCGGAAACCCATCTGACCCCAGCAACTTTCGACCCATTTCTCTAGTACCAGTTATCATGAAAGTTGTTGAACGAGTCATCCAGCAGCAGCTACAACACTATCTCTCTCAAAACTACCTTTTGGCATCTAGTCAGCATGGCTTCCGACCCCAGCATTCAACTGAAACAGCACTTTTGTCCGTCACCGACCGCATCCTAGCGGCCACGGACAGGGGAGAAATATCTTTCCTATGCCTTATCGATCTTAGCAAATGTTTCGATGTCATAGATCACAAACTCCTTCTCGACAAACTCGCACTGTACGGCATCGAAACTCCTTGGTTTAAATCATATCTAAAAGGTCACACACAAAGCGTTTCAATGACCGATGGACTCCAGCGCAGGGTACTGTCACGACCACTCCCTAACACTATGGGCGTGTTTCAAGGCTCGGCCCTGGGTCCTCTTTTATTCACGATTTTCTCAAACGATTTGGCGCTTCACGCCGATGATGCATGCGTTTTCCAATATGCAGATGATACCCAGCTTCTAGTGAGTGGTCCAAAAAACAATGTAAGTGGCCTTATTTTGCGCATGGAGGCCTCACTAGAAGCACTGAACAAATGGTTCCACTCAAACGCCCTGAAGGTTAACGCGAGCAAAACGCAACTTATGATATTCGGCAGCCGTCAAAATCTAAAACACTTGCCCCCAGTCGTCGTATCGTTTCGTGACGCGGAGCTGGAACCATGTGCGCAGGCAGGAAACCTCGGCGTGGTCTTTGACAGCTGTCTGACCTGGGAAGCCCATGTATCCGAGCTCAGCCGGAGGTGTATGGGCCTGCTCATCGGCCTCTCCCATGTGCGGCACTGTCTTCCCGATGGGGTCATCAAAACCATTGTTACAGCTCTAGTCATCTCCCGAGTAAATTACTGCCTCTCAGTTTACGGAAATGGAACAAAAAAGAACCTGAATCGACTCCAAAAGATCCTGAACTTCGCTACTCGAGTTATTTTTGGCCGCCGCAAATTCGACCACGTCACTGACCTGCGCGAGAAACTCAACTGGATGCCGCCCGAATATATGTACAAACTTCAAACTATGGCCACTGCACGTAAGGCGATACACTACGGCGAACCGGTAGCACTTGCCTCTATGTTTGCCAGAAACCGGGACTCCTCAACCAGGGATAGAAATACACGTCAGGATAACCTTCTCCAGCTCCAGCGTCCCCGACTAGAAACCGGTAAGCGGCGTTTCAGTTACCGTGCCGCCGCGCTCCTAAACGACCTACCTCCCGAACTTTCACAGCTGCCACCCTCTAAATTCGCACGCGCTGTCAAGTCTCTGTGGAAAACGATAGACCATCGTGATAACCTGAATTAGGCACTCGTCTTGTATATAAGTACACGGTATGTTAGAAATCGTGCATATAGTCTTCCTGTGTGTGCGTGTGTGTGTGTGTTGTTTTTGACTGATCTTTGTTCCTGCATGCATATACCCGACACAGACTCTGGGCAGTAATCGCCACGCCATGTGTGGATCGCCCATGATCGTAAATACAATACAATACAATACAATACAGCTTGGTCTGATAGGTTCCAGCTTGGTCTGATAGGTTCCAGCTTGGTCTGATAGGTTCCAGCTTGGTCTGATAGGTTCCAGCTTTGTTTGTTTTGTTTGTTTGTTTTGTTGGGTTAGGCCCTTTCGGTCCAATGAGACCATTTCAGAGCCGGGAGGATGATAGGATATAGGGGGAGACATTGGTCTGGACAGGCACCCTAGTGAGTCGCCGGGGCTGAGCCCGTCCATAGGACAGGCCACCCAGCCCCAAGGCACTCACTGCACCCGGCTACGGGGTGCGCTCCCTCGGGAGCAGCGGTGCCGCTCCAAGGGAGCAGCCCGCATGAGATAAAGTTGCCTGTCCAGCCCGGAGGGGGGTTGCGGCGTGGAGGAGAAGGATTTCCGTATCCTGAGGATAGAAGCATGGAACGGTTGGGTTCCAGCTTGGTCTGATAGGTTCTCTGGCCCATAAGCGATGTCTTTTGGGGACAGGCTGCATAGTAAAATGCATCTTGTGGGTAGAGCCCGACAGTTTTTTTTTCCAGATATAGCTTTGTCATATATGGGATGGCATAGGTAAATAAGAAATCGTTTGCCTTATCAGTGGTCATCGCGATGAGTTCTCGCCAGACATCGCAACTCGCATGTATCCCCTCTCGCGCGACATCTATAGCGAGGTTGTTGAAGTAGTAGTTCGGGTAAGAGCACCAGCTGTCAATGGAGTCGTCGCCTGATTAGCTAGCCAGACGGAGGCGCGATGAGTTTGCCAACTGGTGATTGTTTCAGTATGCTATTTTCACCATTTTTTTTTACCATTACCGAACATGGCATCCGTCTATATCCGTTTTTTAGAGAATTGCTTCATTTGATTGAGTTGGTCTTTTTGGCATTTGACCCTGTCACCTAAATTTCTATTCTGAACTGAAATTATTTGTAAGACTCCAACCAAAGTCGATTATAGTTCAATGGTCGGCTCTTTGAGCACTAGTAAACCCATTAACTTGTATTTTCATTTATCCACGGTTCATCAAAAATGACGGTAACAACAACCCGCCGCAGCTTTTCATACTTTGTCTCTGAAGTTTGCTAAACTGGCACTATGACGTTAACTCTGCCCGAGCCTCCGCTCAGAAACCGCTCCGCTCCTTTGAAATATCGGCCGCGTCATGCAGCTGCGACCTGGCTTCATCTCCTTCATCAAAGGCCAAAGGTCAAATGTTTGAGCGTAACCTCATCGACCTTATCCCTCCCCCCCCCCCCACGGGAGGGTAATGCACTTATACTCAGCACACCAAGCAGCTGCGACCTCTGACCTTAAGCCGTCATCTCGGCACCTTTGTGACGTTGTTTGTTTTTTGTCAGCTGCTGGTCTTGGTTGCCATGGCGACACTGACCGAGTCGGTACGGCGATATCGTTCGCCGTCAGGTGCTGGGAAGAGTGGGGGGGGGGGGGGGGGGTAAGACGAATCATGACAGGGATCATGGCACTGAGATCATAGCAAGGATTTTGGGGAGTCTGATCGATAGAGTGCCTTGAGCGTGGTTTTGAAACGATGTAATGTGTGGCGGTGTTCATAAGGTCGGCAGTTTTTACTAGTGTGAAATGAGACCATCGTTTTATCGCTCTGTAATGCATACTATAAATGAACTACGTTTTATTATAGTAGCAACATGTTAACTGTAGTGGTACCGTCGTTTTACATTGCTTTCATAAATTACGCACCGCCTCATCTATTGCCAACTGAAACCGGTTATTGAGCGTGTTCAATCAGTGCCATTGCTCCAATGGCCATGCTGATCAAAACTGCATCAAGAGCCATTCACAGTGCTCGTTTGTTACATGTAGGCCGTTTGGTTTAAAACTTCTCGCTACCGTTATACAGCGGCATTGAAATGAGGACTGTTGCCAGCTTTGTAGCGGTCCCGAATGCGTCAAGGAAGTGCTTTCATAACTGGCGCCTGGAAACAGTGTTAGGCCTCGTCTGGTCAACGTTTCTTATACCTTATGGGTCCACGTTTGCCCCAATATATGATCTTGCGTAGGACTGTGACGAGATGGAATTGCCGTTGACCTGAAAAAGACACTGACAAAGTATCATTTGCCGTTTTCAGACGGATTTTCTACGACATGTGTAAATACGTTTGCATAATTTTATGGAGTTTTCTCCGTGATTATTTAGGCACTTACAATGTTTTATCATTGCTGTGGTAATAAAAAGGTAAATGCTACTTTATTCACGCCTGAGCCATTCACAATAACACCAAAATACTCATCCCATTTGCTCAAACAACACCATTCGTTTTTTGCCTTGACCCAAAAAAGCCCCGTCTCACCCCATTTTACTAGCAGGTCACATTTTTCTCATCATCAGCGCGCGCGATACCTATTAACCATCCCACACATACAAGAACAGCACACTCCCCCCTGATCCTATAGATCACCATATTGTGTTAGGGTTGCAGGGGCCCTCACTCTGGTCCCCCTGCGGGGAGCAGTGTCATGGTGCACATCATCGGACCCGTCTCCAGCAGAAGCCGGAACACCATGCTCGCCACCTTCAGAGCCAGACTTGTGACAGCTCAAGAAAAAAGTGAGCTCGCTCAGCTCAACTCCGTCTTATCCGCCCCCGCTCAGCTCCCGCTCAGTTTAACGCGGCTCAGCTCAGCTCACGTTCCGCTCAAACCGGCTGCGCTCCGCTCACGCTCAGCTCAGCTCAGCTCAGTTTCCGCTCAGCTCAGCTCAGCTCAGTTTCCGCTCAGCTCAGTTCAGTTTCCGCTCAGCTCAGCTCAGTTTCCGCTCAGCTCAGCTCAGCTCAGCTCAGTTTCCGCTCAGCTCAGCTCAGCTGAACTCAGTTCCCGTTCAGCTCAGCTCAGTTTCCGCTCAATTCAGCTCAGCTCAGTTTCCGCTCAGAAAAAGTGTACCGACGAAAAAATGCACGGACGAAAAAATGTACAGACGAAAAAAAAAGCGATACGAAAAAAGTCGGACGAAAATCTGTGGACGAAAAATTGTCCGACGAAAATCTTCTAGACGAAAAAAAAAAAAACGTCATGGAATCATCTCAACTAGGCGGAGTTTCACGGCCGAGAGCAGCACGCCCACGCCGCCATCCGCTCTTGGCACCCTGCCAGGAGCTGACGTTACATTTTGGGGTAGTGTTGGAACTTGCACGGTGACTATAAATAGGAACTTGGAGATAAGAGTTTGTTTATATCTCCATGGAAACCCCATTTGACACGTGTGATAGCAGCATGCTGTTATCAGTGAAACCTATAACACCACCCTGATCTCAACCAAGGCAATGTCAACACTATTAGAATTCATAGTCGGCGTGTGAATAAGGGAGCTTTTCCCATATAATGGACATCAGGGCCCAGTTTCACCAAGTGGGGTAATTTCGGCATGGGGTAGATTTCCATTCTACCCCATGGGATAGAATCCAGTTTCACCAGCTCAAACTACCCCCATGGGGTAGTTTCGGCATCTCTTGTGAATGTTTGCTAAGCAAGCAGCATCAGCAAAACAACGGAACGTTTTGATTGGTCGAGAATTTCATTTCACGACGGCGTGAAATGAAGAACACATTCGATTTGGCTTTTTGTATTTGTCTACCAATCACCTTGGTAACGATGGCACCATGGCACCTCAGTTTCCAAGAATCACAACTTTATTGAGAAAGGAATGCAATGCACAACCGCGAATCTTGATGGATAGGTTACATTATCGAATATCTATTTATCTAGTTTTATTATCGAATAGTATCGAATGTTTTAATATTAATTAGTGTTTTAGTAAATTAGATGCTTAGATTAGATGTTTAGATTAGATATTTAAGATTAGATTAGATGTTAAATTAGATTAGATGTTTAGTGTTTTATAATTAGAATGTTTTAGTAAAGTAGTGCATGTTTTAGTATCGACTATCGAATACACCTTGCTTGGTATTTTTGACGACTTTTAACTACGAATCTTTTGCACCAGATGCTTTTTATTTCTAATGTGCATTACAAAATACATACATTACAGATAACGCAACTTAATTGAGATATGCACAACAGCGACAAAAAAAAAGATATGGAAAGTATCGAATCCACTTGGCCTGGTATTTTTAACAACTGCTTCTTACGAATTTCGTGCACCATATGCTTTTTATTTCTAATGAAAATTACCTAGGCATGCACGACACATCCTCTTGCTGATTTAGGTATACGGCATTTTAATATTGATTTCAGTTGTTAGCGTCTTGATATTTGCTGGATATTTGCACATTGACCGTAATACATAGATGCCTCAAATCAAGGCCATATATAGGCTCAAATGATAATTTGAATAGATCACACAAGTACTTGGATCATTTCAACAAGACGCAGCATGTAACCACCGTGAAGAATGTGCATTTTTATTGTTTATATTTCAAGGCTTCCTCATCCGGTATTCAAGGTCACTGTTGAAGAAAACCTTTAATAGTTAAAAAAAAGTAAAATTCCTGGCATTCAGCTATGGGCGATATCTGTAATGCTTCTTTTGGCGTTGTAGATCACAAGCATATGTAGGTGGCGCAGGCTACATGCAGTAAAATACTTGGATGAAATTTGAAGTAGGTATGCTATGAATAATGCGTACTCAAACGTGACAGGTGATTGGACTTCAATAAATTATGTTCTTATTACTATTTTACTGTCAATTCTTGCTCACAATTGGTATCACAGATAATATTCACAGATTACCCCACGAATGTCTGCCGTAATTTTGGTCGGATATTTGGGGTAGAACCGACGATAATCAGCTGATTGATTGGCTTGTTCAGTTGCTCACGGACCGTGAGCATCTGTTTGCATGGCAAATTTGGGGTAAAATAAGAACTACTCCATGGGGTAGTTTGGAAGTGGCCAATCAGAACCTACCCCATTTGGTGAAACTGGTTTGGGGTAGTTTCGCCGAAACTACCCCAAACAGAGCTTGGTGAAACTGGGCGCTGGTGAGAGTTCCAGTTAGCGCCTCTGCCCCATCCCACTTTCAATAGGATATGGTTGCTTAGCCCACATTCAACCAACGAAGAGGAACTTTATTTGCTAATTCCTAATTGTAAATATTTTATGCAGAGGTAAGAACCCTTATTGATAAAATTAATTTAAATAACTGCTTAAATAACAAAGTGAAGAATGCTGAATTGTACATTGCGGAGCAGAGTGTCAAGGCGAAGCATCAAAGCCTGACAGTAGGTATTCATCTTGCAGTCAGACTTGAAACTTGAGACTGGCTGTATTAGCCTGTAAATTGGCCAAGACCCTGGTCTTCCAATTTCCATGCAATATGGGTGAAAGAAATTAAGCTTGATTAGTGATTACTATTGATTTCTTTAGAGTTTTGATATTTTTAAGTGCGATCACGAAGACAGTGTAATTGCTCACTCCATAGCTAGCTCATAGCTGAAGCATCAAAGCCTGAGTTAATTTCCAAGCATGATCTGAAAAGAATTAGAACTGGATCAGCTCAGCTCAGCTAAATCAGCTCAGCTCAATCAGCTCAGCTCAGCTCGCTCAGCTCAGCTCAGCTCAATCAGCTCAGCTCAGCTCAGCTCGCTCAGCTCAGCTCAGCTCAATCAGCTCAGCTCGCTCAGCTCAGCTCAGCTCGCTCAGCTCAGCTCAGCTCAGCTCAATCAGCTCAGCTCAGCTCAGCTCAAGCTCATTCAGCTCAGCTCAGCTCAAGCTCATTCAGCTCAGCTCAGACAGCAGCTCAGCTCAATGCATTACTGAGCCGGCTCAGCTCACAGCTCAACAATTTGGCAAAATGTTGAGCCGGCTCATGAGCTGAGCTGATTTTTGAGCCGGCTCAACTGAGCTGATCACAAGTCTGTTCAGAGCCTGACCCTTGCGGAAACGCGACACCTGAGCGTGGCAAAAGCGCCAAACGAAGATCTCTGACATGACGGGAAACCCCATCAACTTCGACATTTTGACTCGACACGATCCGACTCACTGTACCGAGAGAACTCGGTACGTCACAGCGCCGACTTGGGTCCCGCACCCATACCTGGTCTCCCACACTAAAGCGGTGCTGCTCTTCAGACTCATGGTCCTCGGAAGGGTCAACATCGTTGACTCTGCATGAGTAGTTAAAGAGCTCATCTGACGGTCTGGAGCCAGGAACATCACTGCGCGGCATCACGTTTACCTGTATACAGCCTCAGCCACCGTGCAGCCTTTTCGTGCCACAATCGTTTTATAGATCGGTGGTTTCTCTCAGGTATGCCGTTTCCTGACGGAACATGCGCTGCTCGGTAACGCACAGTCACTCCCCATCTACTGGTGAATTCCAGAAACGTCACGCTTCGGAAAGAGGTATAGTTGTCCGTAAGGAGCTCTCGCGGTGCACACCTCTCCAAAAACACCGCCTCCAATTGAGCAATAACGCTGTCCGTGTCTTGCCGTCTGAGATGCCTCCAAATGGCGTTTCTGGATGGACCGCAGTCCACTAGCGTCAGATAGTGCTCACCACCAACATGACAGATATCCATACTGACTCTGTCCCAATTCTTCTCCACACTCAGCGTACCATGCTGCCATCGCTGTGGAGCTGGATCGATGGACTGGCAGGCCGGACACTGTCGCACCACCTGCTGCACCTGCTTCCGTGTTACGGATGGATCCAGTCGTCTGCAGAGGTGGAGCGTCCGTTTGATACCCGGGTGTCCGCTGGTCTCGTGCACAGCCGCTATATCTGTCTCCACCATCGCGCCTGCACACACTTCCTGATCGTTGTCTGAAGTCAGCAGCCATTTCCTTGGAACACGAGTCAAGATGTCGGCCTTGTTTTCTACCGATGGAACACTCTTCATCTGTACGGTGAGATCGTACTCGGTGATGATGTTTTTTATCGTTTCAAGGCGCCGTCGGATGAGCAGCTCGCTTGCCGCTTTCGTTTTCAAACGCGCCTTTCCAGACAGAGCATCGCTGAGCCAATGATACACCGTCCTTGAGTCAGTGACAATAGTGAGCTGTTTCATCTTCCAAGCGACAGCCAGGTTCACGCCTCGCACGACCGCGTCAAGCTCAGCGAGGTTGATGTGTGAATCAGTGCTTTTACGGAGCCAGGAAACATCTTCTATAACATCTCCTCCGACCTCCAGAACAGCTCCTAGAGCGATTGAACTCGCATCGACCCACACGACTGCCTCGGAGCCGGTGACGTCCCATCTCCCCTGAGCTGGATCCGACGCCCTGACGCGCTTCAGAGTCTCTGAAACCATGGCACACAGCTCAGGATCAGTGATCTCAGCGTCCCAACTGGTCGTTACGGCATTAGCGCGTCTCTTCAGATACGATGCCGCCACACGTAGCCAGCCGCAGACGGGGAAGTGGCTAGTCAACCGACCGCAGATGGAAAAGACGACTCGCCTCGTCAGTTTTGGTGGCAGCTCGATGTCACTCGCCTCTCTACGCCAGAGCAGGCCCTGACGCTCCCCCCAGACCTTGAGTCCCAGCACGCGGGCTCCGTCCGCGATACGTTCAGCAGGCTTGCATACTAGACCGTGCCGCTCCAGGTGAGTCTTTACCACACTAGCACTCACGATATCCTCTCTGACCAAGATGTCATCCACGTATGGATTGGTCGCACTGTCAATTTTCTTATCCCAGCTCAGAGCCATGCTCAGCACCTTCTTCATGATCAGCGGAGACACACTCATGCCGAAACCAAGTCTGGTCAAACACCACCTTCGGCCCTGCCAGACAACGGTTTGGTACGGCCATAAAGACTGGTGCACGTGCACCTGCAGGTACGCATCTCGCAAATCGAGCAGAGCCACGTCTTTTCCGCATCTGCGCCACTCTCGGATCTTCTCTCCACACACGTCTGCGTCAGCGGTGTGTGGATCTAAGTAGCCGTTCATTTCTCTGAAATCCATCACGGGCCGCACCTTTCGCTTCTCCCGCTGTATCACGGCCATGAGAGGAATCGTGCCCTTCACCTCACCGTGAGCCTTCTCGTTATAGGGAATGAGCCATCCCTCATCTGCCCATCTCTGCAAAGCCTGTTCGTACTCCTGACGGGCTTCGGATGGAATGCGGTATTCCTCGGCCGTGTTATTCAGCTGTTCAGGCTGCTTTCCGCCGCTCCACTTCCATGAAACTGACCACTTCCTTTTCGCTGGGTCGTATGTCACTGTGAAGTCAGCTTCTTCGGTGCTCACCGCTGAAGCTGCACAAGTCGCCTGTGCAGACTGTTCTGCCGACTCGATACCAAAGCGGACCTTGTGGCGGCTGTGCACGGTAACGCCATCCATGGCTTCCACTCCATTCATTCCGAGAATGAAAGCAAAACCGAGAGGCTTCTGGGCTACAACCAATGCTTCCACAGCCACAGTGTGACCCGACTGCAGCGTTACTTCCACCAGCCCCGTGCCTTCACACAGTGGCGGATCCAGGATTTTCACTGGGGAGGGGCTGCAGGTCATAATTGGGCGCCACGCCCCGGATGGGCGCCATAGTCGCATCGTATTGGCGCTGAAATATTGGCGCCCAGTGGCCCTGACAAGAGGCGCCCAGGATCAGTATGTACAGTGACACCACACGATTGGAAATATCGGTGCGGAGCGTACTGAAACGACGTTATTCGACTGATTTTTGCATCCTAGTCCTAGTATGCGGCACTCCGATGAGTTGCGAATTGAAAATTGGCGCCACTGCGCCTTCGGCGCAGTGGCGCCAGTTTTCCTTGGGTGGGGGCTGCCAGCCCCCGCAGCCCCCCCCCCCTGGATCCGCCACTGCCTTCACACCAATGTCGCTGACCACTCACAGTCGTGACACCCACCCTGCCTTTGGCCCACTGCCGACAAACTGAGACATGGGCGATACTTTTCGTGCATCCGGTGTCCACTAACGCTTCACACTGCACACCGCTCACTTTCAGCTGGACGACTGGAAGCGCCGAATTTACCGACGGTCTGGAGAGGAGGCTGGCGCTGAATTCGCCTCTCCGCTTCCGTTTCCCGGGCACATTGCTGCTAGATGCCCGCGCCGGTTGCATCTGAAACACCTCCGGCTGTTCTGACCGCGGTAACTTCGAGTACGAACGCTTCGCTCATGTAGACAGTCTTTGGCCATGTGGTTTGCCTGACCGCATGCGTAACAGCTAATGCTAGCCGAGCTGACGTCAGTAGTCGGGTTTTTATCTGTGCGCCTCTCGCCGCCAGAGCTGGAGGCGATCGCAGCTGAACCCGACTCTTCGTCCACCAGCAACGCCCGGGCCCTCTGCAGAAGTCCAATGAGTCACATATCCTCAATCCGTGCTCCAGCCCGCAGCGCCTGTCGTGTGGCCAGTGGCAGGCCTGCCACAAACGCGCACCCGAGGGCCTCGTCTGACACACCACCGAACAAACTCGCCATCCGTCGCAGCTCCGCCAAATACACATCTACTGGCTCACCACTCTGCTTCTTGCGTTCGACAAATTGTTCATATGCTTGAAACTTATCAAGTGCAAATGCGGACCGCAAAGCGTTCTTTATTTCTGCAAAGCTTCCTTTCTGTTGTGTTGTGAGCTGCTGATAAACAGCGAAGGCTCCATCTTTCAGTCGCAGGGGGACGATCCGGTGCAAATCTGTTATCCCCAGAAGCTCACACACTATCTCCAGCTTCTCCAACCATTCTGAGACCGGCTGAGTCGTACCATCAAATTCCGGAATCAGTCGAAGATCGCTCTGACCAAGGCTCGCACCCACACTACTCGTGTCTGTTTTTCTTTTGCCCATTTTACTTTATTGGAAAGGCCGAAATAGCTTGTGGTAATAAAAAGGTAAATGCTACTTTATTCACGCCTGAGCCATTCACAATAACACCAAAATACTCATCCCATTTGCTCAAACAACACCATTCGTTTTTTGCCTTGACCCAAAAAAGCCCCGTCTCACCCCATTTTACTAGCAGGTCACATTTTTCTCATCATCAGCGCGCGCGATACCTATTAACCATCCCACACATACAAGAACAGCACAATTGCATTATTATTTCCTTGGTATCGCGGCGTTTACTGTGCGACTTCACGTTGTTCCTACCAAAGAAAGTTTGCGCATGGGTTCGAATCTCAGCGATTACCAATGTTTGTCGCTGTTCCGCTTCAGGTGCGCGAGTTCGGCACGTTCGAGTGGACCAGCCAGGACGACCTGGTGGTGAAATCCACCCTGGAGGATGTGCCCTACTTCAACGCGCCCATCTGCCTGGAAAACAAACAGATGATTGGAAAGGTGAGGAAATGGTGTAACTTTTAATATGGAGGCTGGGCGCAAGTCCGATAGTGCGTTTTTGGAAGCGAATATGGTGGAATGTAGGTCTCTTTTTATCTTTTGACATCGCCTGTCATTAGGGACTAGGCGAGAATAATTGTATAATTTGTTTAATTTAATAACGGTTCAACACTGGACTGACATTCAGGATTTCGAAGTTTATCGCTGCATTTTGACCTTTCCAAGTCTCTCACATTTATCACAACTCTTCATATGACCTCCTTGCTCTCTGAAGCGCACATGCAGTTTCTCACGACTTTGCTATTCCAGCTAGCTCACGGGCACCAATCTTCTCGACTAAGTTTCAATTAATTGACGCACTTCAGAAGTGCCCGCGGCGAATCCATGCAAAAGTTGGGCATTATGATGATCTGGCCGGCTGGCTGCTTTGCGAAGCCGGATAACCAGTGCGCTGAGTTCGCCGCAGCTGGCCGCTCCCCAGCGCCAAGTTTGCTAATATATTTGCGTGGCGGCGAGGGAAGTGCGCAGAAAGATTGGGTCAGTGGTTTCTTTTTGCATTCGTTGAACTCTGATGGCTGCTTTGTGAGGTCAAACATAATCAACAATTCGTGTATTATTTTCTTTTCTTTATCTGTTATCCTTATTGATGAGCTTGTCGCTGTTCACAGGACAAAAGATTTATTGTCATATATCGTACATTACCTCCAGTGACCTCAGTATTCACCTAAGCTGAAATTGAAATGACGAAAATCTTCTCAAATACTCGACGAAAGATGTCGAACGGGATTTCTGGCGTCTTTCTCTTATCTCTTAGTTATTAATATACACGATATTGATGACTAATTTTAGCTCCACCCTTACCTCTGTGTAGTTTTTCGAAACTCTATCCAGGGAAATTGTTTATCCGCCGAATCACTTTTTGCGATATCAATAAGCTTTATGTTCTAAGACGTTCTCTGGTGAATTGCTGCTCTAGCCATAGTTGGGCTGGCAGTTGTGCTTTTTGTTTCATCGTTTTATGTGGGGTAGAAATAGACGAGCTCAATTTCTATTCATTCCAATAACAGCTCCACTCCCTTTGATTATTGTTTTTATTATATTCAACGGAAGTCGTAATAACGAAATAATAATGAAATAGTATACTCCGCGAAATCCTTAATGTCGCGTAGCTGAAATGCAACCAATATCATAGTCTATTATATATTACATCGTCTATATTCCCGTAAAACACCGTCTATTTCCCTGTATTGCAGGCATGTATGAGTAAAGGTTTCCGAATGGACGAGTGATTGCTGTGTTTTTGTTTCACATTTTGATGGATATTGGTACTTTGAGCTGTGTCGGATCTCCAATCTGATTGCTATTTCTGTGCCATATAACCTTATATGATTTGATTGCTTATATGGACTGAATCTGAAAACACATCAGCTTGAGTGATCATCTATCTCCAACGCTTGTGTGAGCTGCACACTCAAGATTGCACATTCATTGACATATTGATCCGTGCTTGGATTTGATAGCCTCATTGTTGTAATTTTTACGCGCTCTCACCGCCTCAGTTATATGTAAAAGGAATCTTCCAACCTCCCCCGTGACAAATTGTTGTTGGCGGTTTAACAGGTGGACGAAATTTTCGGCACCCTCCGTGACTACTATATCTCCGTAAAGCTGAACGATGACGTCAAGGCCAGCTCATTCACACCCAAACAGAAGGTACGTGGTCGCCAATGGATTATTTTAACATCCGTTATATTTTTCTGTTGTGTGTATCCGCCTGTTCGGGTATGCGTTTGATTAATTCGAGTAGCGTAATTGTCATAAAGTTTTTGTCTTACTCCTGCACAACATGGAAATTAACGACTTATTTTCATTCGTGTAGTTTTGTGACACGCTTATTGATTCTTTTGCATCGATTCAAAAGACACCGATACATTGGACTTGGCACATGGCGCTTACAGTCTTTCACTCGTCCGCACAGCTTACATACCCCGTAATGGTGTTTCCTTTGACACGATACACGCACTGTGCTCGTGGCGCATCGACCTCACTATAGCCGCGGTGCTATGGGTGCCTTAGCTGCGCAGTACATAGTCGTAGGCTGAGAGCTGTCAGTCGGCTTGCAGCTTTTGATTCGCCTCGTTATTTTGTTAACGGGACTTTTACGTTTTTTTTTTGACGTTTTTGATGTAACAAGTTACATCAAATGCATCCACATTTTTTTCGACTACCGTTTTTTTACCGTATTCCTATTGTTCACTTTTGTATTGCTTATTATGGTTCTTGGCTTTTCAATTACGTTATGCATACTCGAATGATTATAGCTATCGTCCAAGCCATGTCACCCTTTCCCCCCGTTTCCTGCCTTGTTCTTATGGCGTCATTCCGTCGACATGACAACTTGGTAAAACAATCACTACTTGTGCCTCGTCATGTCGGGTAAAATGAGTTGGTAACATGTGCGGTTCTACACAAGTGTTGTCCGGTATTGTGTGATTAGTTACTGCACTTGTGGCCTGTCGGGGGAGGAGGGGGGGGGGGGGGGGGTCTGACCATGGGTAGACCAGTGTTACGTGTTGGCATTGTGCTCATGATAGTGAAATTAAACAGATCAGAATGTTTTCGTTCTTCCGGAAGGATAGCCTTATTTCCGTTTATTTCATTATTTCATTCATTCATTTGAAAGAACGGATTTAAAGCGCAACTGCCATTGATGCACGTACCTTTATATTGCCTCCAATATATCCGGAAACATTTCTCTCACAGTTTCTCTGACATATTTTCTTCGCTCTATGCATTTGCCAGGGCACTTGCAGTCATCCAATTGCATAAAAAGTGCATCAGGCACTTTAATTCCGTTTTTTTTTTCTGACGATTTCCAGGCTATAGACAAGCGATTCATCTCTCGAATCCCCAACCCTAACCAGCTATCTCTCCCCTCCGCCAGCTGTACATCGACTCTCAGAAGATCCTGCCGCTGAGGATGTTCCTGCCGGGAGGCCAGCAGCGTGGCCGGGGCGGCCGGGGTGGTCGCGGCGGCGGCAGGGGCGGCGGGCGGGGCGGGCCCGGCGGCAGGGGAGGATTCGGCGGACGCGGCGGCTTCGGTGAGTTGAGTGGGGGGGGGGGGGGAGAGATTGAGAGGGTTTGGAGTTTAAGGAGCGGTTATATGACTTATGAGGGTTTGTTGTTGGTGGTAGCTTTGAAATTCTTTTGACATGGTGTAATCTATGCTATGATTACGGGCTTAGATACATATTTTACTTCATATTTTCCAGGTTTTTCTTTCTCCTCATTCGGTTCTACATTTACTCTATCCCATGCTCTCCCTTGCTCTCCCACTCTTCCTTACTCCCAATTTACGAGACGTCTCCTAGGCTCACTAATCCAGGCAATGAATAACCAAACAGATGTGTTCCGCCGGCCTGCCCGACCGGCCGGCCAACACGATGGTCTCGGTTGTTTCGACGAGGCTGGTTTCGGTCCCTTCAGTCCGCCCGTGGTGCCTTCTTTCATAGCTTGTAACGATTCTTATAAAATGGACGACTGATCATATTTGTTTTGTAGTTCGGGTATTGTGTTAAATTTGCTGCGTACCAGTCTAGTTCTGTGAATTTTGTCTTCATTGAATTCGGTTTTCTCGGTTTGAAGCGATTTTATTTCCTTCAATCTGTTTTTTTTTTATACAGGGTGACACAAAAAAACGGTCATCACCAAATTTCGAATAACTTCGGAAGTTTTATTCAGATCATCACCAAACTTCGGCCACTTAAGGTCACATCTATGTAGCATACATCCACCAAGTTTCAAGTCTTCACTACGAATACTTTTAGTACAGTGTGTGTTTTACTGACGCTCCACAATGTGCTCCAGGTGAGCGCCACGGCGCTGCAGGGCGTAGGCACACCTGCATCCGGCGGGCAAAGTTGTCGATAACCCGATGGCTGTGCACTTTTGACTTTACAGAGTGCAATGGCCTCTGGAGACAGTGCTCAGGGGGTGTGCTACCCCTGAAACGTTATTCTTATCGGGTTATCGGCAACTTTGCCCGCCGGATGCAGGTGTGCCTACGCCCTGCAGCGCCGGGGCGCTCACCTGGAGCACATTGTGGAGCGTCCGTAAAACACACACTGTACTAAAAGTTTTCGTAGTGAAGACTTGAAACTTGGTGGATGTCTGCTACATAGGTGTGACCTAAAGTGGCCGAAGTTTGGTGATGATCTGAATAAAACTTCCGAAGTTATTCGAATTTTGGTGATGATCGCTTTTTTGTGTCACCCTGTATACGCCTTCCGCTGTGGATTATCCTCTCTCTCTCTCTCTCTCTCTCTCTCTCTCTCTCTCTCTCTCTCTCTCTCTCTCTCTCTCTCCTCTCTCTCTCTCTCTCTCTCTCTCTCTCTCTCCTCTCTCTCTCTCTCTCTCTCTCTCTCTCTCTCTCTCTCCTCCCTCTCCCTCTCCCTCTCCCTCTCCCTCTCCCTCTCCCTCTCCCTCTCCCTCTCCCTCTCCCTCTCCCTCTCCCTCTCCCTCTCCCTCTCCCTCTCCCTCTCCCTCTCCCTCTCCCTCTCCCTCTCCCTCTCCCTCTCCCTTTCCCTCTCCCTCTCCCTCTCCCTCTCCCTCTCCCTCTCCCTCTCCCTCTCCCTCCCCCTCCCTCCCCCTCTCTCTTTCTCTCTTTCTCCCCTCCTATCGCTCCTTCGTTTTCTTCTCTTTCTTATCTGTGTCCTTCTGTGTGGCGCTGTCTGCCTTTAATCTACATACGTATCACCTCCATCTATATTTACCTGGATCTGTCCTCCATCGACCTACCCCCTCCTCCTCCCCTCCCACTGCTCAGCACCCCTCCCCCTCCCCTATCTGACTGACCTTTACGCTCGCCCTCAGGCGGCCGGGGCGGTGGCGGCGGCTTCCGTGGCGGCCGGGGCGGTTTTGGCGGCGGCGGTGACCGCGGTCGCGGTCGTGGCGGCGGTGGTTTTGGCGGCGGACGAGGAGGATTCCGCGGCAGAGGAGGCGGATTCCGCGGAGGACGGTAGGAGAGAGAGAAGAGGAGGAGTTTCTCTCAGGCAAGCGCGGGGGATGGTGGATGGAAGAAGTGGCCTTCGGTTCGGGCCATGACATTGGTCATGCGCTGGTCATGTTGGCGTTGTAAAAGCTGTATTTTTGAAATGTGAGAAGGGTGGAATGGTTTTCTAAGCTAACGTTGTTAGTTTTTGTGTGAGCTAGAGTTGACTCGTCTTTTTACTTCGATTTTCACTCGTTTTATCGGCATTTTATGGCACGTGAGCTACAAATGTTTCAGTTTCAAATCACTGTCTCGTACATCAGACAAGTTGTCTCATCTCCACGTGGGTTATCTATAGGACGTCCCCCACCCATCCAGAAGTACGGAGATATTCCATTCACAGCTCCTCATCAACACTCGTCCTCTGCCACTGCGCATGCGCACTCCACTGACCAGACAGTGCGGCGTATTGGCCGCGCTGCGTCACCTTTGTACAAAGTGCGCCGCGCTCTCGCGTGTGAGGGTTCGGTGTGTGTGAGGGATAGATGACGGAATTTGGTGTGACGCGACGCTGGTCGGGATGTGACGGTCGGATGGTCGTGACGGGTGTGTCGTGACGGCCGGAATACACGGAGAAGAGAATGGTGTTTGTGTTGTCGATGGGAGGAATAATTATGGATCGAGGGGGGAGGCCATTCCATTAGTATCCGTGGTTCCAGCTGATGTGTTACACAGTTCCTTGTCCATTGTCGACGGTGTTTTCCTTTTCGTTGTCCGGCTGCCGGTTCCTGACTCGTTAGTTCCAATATTCCTAGACTCGCTGTTACTGCAGCTGTTTCGAGCAGTTATTCCGCGTCTCCTATTCTGGCTGCGCATTTGTTACGTTTGTCAGTCCTGCTCATATTCCGTTCTCCAGATTTTCTCTGCATCCCTTTCCATTTTCACCTGTCTTTGTGCTGGCCTGCTGGTGTTCATCTCAAATGCGCGACTCGGTAGTTTCCTTTTGCGGGCTGCGTCAATCATTTCCAGTTCCTGAGGAATATGTCTCCTTTTCCCGAGGCTCGTCCACGTATTGCTGCTTTTCCACATCTCCGAAGGCTGTTTATTTTCTTGACGACTTTCGCTATCTTGTTATAATGACTCTAGATCCGGTTCCACCTATTAGGTTCACACTTCCTTTTATTTCAATGTAGATTATTTCTTTCGTTTTCATGCAAGCACAGTTCCCCCTTGTTATCGGATAATTCCCGTAATCACAAGAGCCCCGAGCTTGCGCTCAGTAAACGGATCCAAGCAGAACTACTACAAAATTTATGAAAGGCGCAAAAGGCTGATCTATGGTAATCGAAATTGAATTGGGGTTAGTCGTGACTGTTGGTCAATAAAATTTTAGCGGCTTAAGCATACAAAACACTTATTGCTACTGGATGATATCGGCCAGCTTTTATTTTGTTTTACCCAACAAGCATTTAATGCAATTGAGTTCATACAGTCCGCGTGTTTCGATTTCCTCGCGAGGCTTCCCCAGTGACATCTTATTGGCATCTGCGGAGCAATCTGACAGAAAATTGGCATTTTATCTCGTCAGCTGAGCATTGCACTCGACACCTGTCAGGATTTACCAGCATCTGCGATGCTGGGCTCCGCATCGCGGGACCGCAGGTTGTTTGAGCAAGCACCTCTGTAACGCCGCAAAAAAGCCCGCCGCCAAACGAGACGATGAGCCTTGCACGTGCAGACCGGAGTGGGTGTGCTACGAACTGACGTGCACTGCACTCTACTAACCGGTCTCTAGCGGTGTACCGAATTTAATCTGAATCGGCCCAGCCGTTTCCAAGATCCATGGAAGCGACCCCTACACGTGCGCACGTGCAGCTGCACCCCAACCCTGGCACATGAAAATACATACTAACTGTCTTGTGCAAGGCACCCTACTAACCAGTCTCTAGCGGTATGCCAAATTTGAGCACAGTCGGCCCAGCCGTTCTTGAGATCTGGAAGCGTCAGCCTGCACGTGCGCACGTGCAAAATGGGTCCCATCGGACTTTGCAAAATGGGTCCCATTGGACTTTTGCACGGCACCCTACTCGCCGTATGCATTGCCCGGCGGTTGCCTACATCCATGCCAAGTATCAGCGCAATCGGCAAACTAACTTTACAGAGTAATTAGACTTGTTACCGAACTGACACCTCTTCGTTTTGCACGTGGCACGTGCATTAGGGGTCACCCATACGCATCGAGAATATCACACTACGTGTAAAAAAAGGAATTAGCTATCCCACACGAAATACTGCGAGTGAATCGGTCAAGCGGTTGTGGAGATATAAGCTTTGCAAAGGCGCCCGCACGGCGGCCGACTGCTAATATTCAGCAATAATCAGTGTCGCGTCCGCACACAGGAGGTATCCCCGTCACCTGTTCGTATGCTCTAATGTGGTTGGGTTCAAGTCACAGTCGAGCCCTGCTTTTTTACAACTCTTCTTAGAAACGGCACATCGTGCAGTGACGGTATATACATCGTTAGAAAGAGCATCAAATGTTGTATATTCTATAAACTTTTCACTTTTATATATCTGCAACGTAAAAAGTTATTACGCAACAAAGACGCTCCCATTGACTTTCCATGTTAAGAATTATTAAAAAAAGCTTTTAAAGAAACAACGATTTGCACAGCTTAACCCGCGCCCTGCTGGGGGGGGGGGGGGTGTTTGAGCACCCCCCTTGTGGTTTTTCGCGAGTATCTCAAAATTTGGTACACCTTATCATACATCAATTCTACAAATGTTGTGAAAATTTCAGACCAAGGTCATTTAAGGTCAGGTCACCAGGTCACTTGAAGTGACCTCACCTCATAAAAAGTTTCAATGTCTGTCATAGCTACACCGAGTGACCGATCGCTTTGAAACTTTCAGCGATTGCTAAGAGCAATAAATAGCATGTACAAAATGCATATCTCAGAATTTTGATATCGATGACCTAAGGTCAGGTCGATTTTGCAACCTCCCCATTATAAGTCAATGGGAGAAAATTGAAATGCGCCTCTTTTGGACGAAATACATTATAAACACTCCCAAACACCGACTTACAAGTGGTTTAAACACACTGAACATGAAAATGGTGTCCGTGACCCTTGTTTATGCCCTGAGGTCATCTTAGGTCACGAATGGTATCTAACAGTTTTTTGCAAATAACTTTTGATAAAGGCATGCTAGAGCGATGAAAACGCCTTAGATGTGTTCAGCTCGACGAAACGGATCGACTGATATGCAGCATGACCCTTTCCGGTCAGGTCATGACCTTGACCTGAGGTCAAATTTTTAAGTTGACCTTTCAAGGTCAAATTATAGTTCATTCGACGCGTCTCGGCGAGGAGAACACGATTCTGGTAATTGAAATGTCGTGGCTTTTTGTAGTCGAAAGTTATTGTCGAAAAACACTTTTCGTAAAAACAGCTATTTTTGGAGTTTTTGCCCTCTGGATGCTAAACCGTTGACCTGAGGTCAATATTGATAATTACCTTTTCAAAAGAAAAGCTCAAAAGCTATCGATTGCTTTTCCATGCGTTTTCCCAGCTACCATAGTTCCTGAGATAGCGGCATGTTTTCTGAAAAATATAATGACAATTGGCAAATTTTGACCTTTGATGACCTCTGGTGACCCCAATATTGCTCTAAGGTGAAAAATGACCGAAATACTTTCAAACGTACGCATTGAGAGCTATCGACTGCTTTTTACCGCGCCCGCCCTCTTAGTTTTTGAGTTAGAGGTGGGTGGTAACATATGCCCCCCCCCCCCCCCCCACTAGGGCGAAGTTGGCTGAGGCCTGAGACCGCCACTGGGGCGCGGGTTAAGGGAAGGACAGTCGTTACGGGAAGGACAGTCTACCGATGGAAGGGACAATTGTGTAGGTAATTCACATTTATAGCTATGCAAGTACCAACTACGCGCATATATTGCCTCAGGACCTTTTGAGACACGCTTGGTGCCTGAGACCCAGCTTTGCTCTTAGTTGCGTGCTGTAGGCCTGTAGCGAGGTCCTGCTGGGACGGTGGGAGTGACTGTCAAATTCAAACGTATTGGTGCTTTTGACGCATGACCAATGCACCACTTATGGCCAATACTTTGCTTGGCTTACAGTTTACACTTAATACCCATTACCCAAATGTAGTTGCAATTTCCCCAGCCTATCACCTCCTCAGGACACAGACCCGCCGGCCAGCTGCAGAGTGCAGCGTGTGGGTGGCAGACGCCGAGCCCGGTCCTCCACTTTGAGCAGTGTCACGACCCGTCGCCGGCAGGGCGGCCGAGCTGACCGGAGGGCCGCCGCCGCTCCCCAGGGATCGATTTGAGCAGACGGCGGCGGCGGCGGCGGCGTGGGACCTCGACGAGCGTCTGTGGTAGAAAACCACCACTTTTTTTAGACAGGCGCGCGCGCGCACATGGGGCCGCCGGCCGAGACTGCCTCGGGCCGTGGCAGAGCGCGGGCATTACTGCTGAGGACCAGGTGAGGCCCGCACGGTTACCGGAGCACCAGGGACGCGGTGCTGCGCCGAGTTGGCGATGAGTTTGGACTGGATTCCAAGCTTTTAATTACACCATTTTAAGGGAGATCGTGCTAATCAGTGGTCGATAAAACTTCCAACGTGCCAACGCTCGTTGGCGCAAGATATTAGCAATACTTGGAAGAGCTGGAGACAGTCCGCCCGTCTACATGGATGCTTCCTTACGCCTAAAATGCAGCATTGACTTATGACTTTCTAATCGTCCGGTGCTGTTATCGGCTGCTCGGTACCGCGTGTATGTTCCCTCATTCACTCCTGGTCACCCTTCGGTCACCCCTCGCTGGGTCGGGCCAGTCGGCTATTTTTATCCTCTTTCCGGCTAGGCCACCCGCTAAGCTCCCGCCGTGCCGCGCCGTCTGCGAGGGACCTGACCCTTCTGCCGGCAGAGGTTTCTCCAGGTGTCTCCAAGGAGCCATCGTAGCGCTAAGGGTGTGCTCCCCATACACATGCATTGATTTTCGCCCTTACTAGCAGGGCCGCTGGCACGCGTTGGCAGCGCCCCGCGGGCATTTTTTCGCTTAGGGTCATTTTGTGGTAAGGAGGATCAGAAAATCACCCTTCCAACTTTCTCCAGGCCTGGGTGTTTTATCGAGCGCGCCTGAAAACGCACAGTGGACCGGAATCACACTTCGATTGCGTTGCTTCGTAGAAGGTAATACGATCAAAAGTGCGCTCTTTTCTCAATCAATAAGGACAAGTGCGTTAAAACACACTTATAAAGTTTTAAGTTAAAAGCTTTAAAATGCTAAATTTCAACATTTCTACGCTGATGATAATCGTTAGTTGTTTCAGACTTTGGCATGAAAACGTAGGCATTCAGATCCACCGTGTGACCGGTCACCGTACGCAGTAGTGTGATGGTGTGAGTTGGGGAGTCAAGGCCGTGTGGGGAGAAGGTGAGGAGATGCCGGTGTGCCGACGCGGCAATTGGCAGTGATTAGACAGTTGTGCATGCATTGTTCATCTAGCATATCATTTGCTTGGGCAAATTTATAGGCATGGCGCCTGTTTATCCGTCTAATTCAAAGGAAAGGTGTGAGTACCAATACTGGTCGTACTTTTCATAGTCATAGTCCAGGTCCTGAAATGACTGGCACTTGAAATTTTCAGGATATGTCGCAAGAGGCTCATTCCCAGACGTTGTGCCAAATTTTGCGGCGCTACGCGACACCACCTTTTACAAAAAAAAAAACTTAGGGAGGCTGCATCCCCCCTCCCGCCAGGCGAGGGCTAAGCTGGAGACAGTGATGGGACTAAGATGTTCGTTGGAGCAACTCCAAGCATTTTATCGACCTCTGGACTGCTAATTAAAAACTGCATCCTCTTGAACAGATTTATGTGAATGGGTGCGTTTCCGCAAGGCATTTCCTGACCCAAAGTTCAGTGATCTAAACTGCATAGCCTGGATTATCAATCATGTCCATTTTTTGAAGCAATGCGCATAAAATTGTATTTCCTTTAAAGAAAACAGAAATATTTACCTCATGATATCATCCGTTTTTACGACGGCTAGCTGGTGCATATTTGGTTCACATTTGGTGCAGATTTGGTGCAGATTTGGTCAAATTAGGTTCATTGTGTTTTTAGCTGTTATCAGCTAGGGTTGCACTAATAATTGCTTATATGCCTGATTTTTTCAAGCTTTCAGACATCACGTTGAATAAAAACACTGAAATTAATTCATTATATTACGACATTTGTTGTAAAAGAGATTTGGTGCAGATCTGGTCAAGTTTGGTGCATTCGCCCAATAAGCTGTAGTGAAAACGGCTTTTGTGATCCAGTGAATATAGTGCTAGTGACATTTAATCGAATCGTATAAAACCTTTGGTTTTAAAAGGTATTGCATCTGGAGCCATCTAGAGCATCCTGCAACGCTCACCATGGAGTACATCCTCACACAGGCGTGATAATTCAAGGTAGTGTGCCAGCTTTCTTGGACCATATGAAGTTAATGACCCGGATAAGGAGAACCGGATTTTTAGAACTTATCCATACCTTCAAAACTCATGGAAACGTCTTAAATTCTTTAAATTTTGAGTACCCCAGTGCGAAATTCGCTCCGACGGGTTGTCGGTCGTACCCCAACCACATTTCACACCACTATGAACAATAAATGCACACACTAAAATCGCTATTACCGATAGGCTCATCCAATCAAGTTTCGATAAACCCGTTCATCATCATCTGCGGTTTCGAACACGCCTGTTAGGCGGCTTCTGATGCTCGTCGAGGTCGGAATTTCCAATCCAAATACGCGTGGTGCGTCGGGCCGCGCGCTCTGACTTCGGCCAAGAAAAATGCGTCAGCTGATCATTGGGCCTGTTCCAGCGCCTCCAGAAACCTCCAGAAAGCTCCAGAAAGCTCTAGAATCCTCCAGAGAGCGTTCCAGCGCCTCCAGAAAGCTCCAGAAAGCTCTCACCAAAGCTCCAGAAACCTCCAGTAGCCTCCAGAGATTTGAGAGGTCCAAATTTCTCTGGAGGCTCTGGTCTACAATTATGGCGCACATTTGACAATCACGAATGTAAACAAAGGACTTTTGACTGATTATTTTACTACTTGAATGTAAAGAATATTACATTGCCATAATTTTGTTAATCTTTCTTAATAAAATTGAAAACAAATTTTGTGTTTCAAGAGAGAACAATCGTCATTCTTTTGGTATATATGATGCCAATCTCCAGAAATCTCCAGATCAGGGCCTCGGCTAACATGTTAACTACTGGGGCAAATGCCCCAGTAGAGTCGAGGAATGCCCCAGTAGTGGTCAGGCTTTGCCCAACCTCCACAAAATGAGAATACATCAATATTAACGCACATTCTTTCATTCGGGAGCGGTTGAAGACGTTTATGGCAAGAAATCAGGGGCGGCGGAAGAGGGAGTGCACGGCGTGCAGCTGCACCCTCAATGTCTATAAAAAACATAGGCGTGCATTGGCAAACATATCTTTTTGCACCGCATAATCCATCTTCATTCGAAAGAGCGTCAAAAATAATGACGAAATTACTTCGGCCACTTTTTTGGTCACGTCAAAGGTCAGGTCATGGTGAAGGCCAAATTTCGCCGATTTTCAGGTCGAATATCGACAGTTTACAAGATGCCGGCGCATAACTCGGGAACCAATTAGAGCTACAGCACCGCGGAAAAAGCGCATTTGATAGCCATATCAGCATGCTTTCTGGTTATTTCTCTTAGATTTGACCTAACGTCAACGGTTTTGCCTGCAAGGGGCAAAAACTACCAAAATAGAAGATTTCATGCCTTGCACGAGTTTTCTTTTACCGACATCGTGTTCCTCTCGTCGAGACGCATCAAATTAACTACAATTTCACCTTGAAGGTCAACGTGAAAATTCGACCTCAGGTAAGGTCATGATCTGACCGGAAATTGTCATGTTGCATATCAATCGATCTGCACCGTCGAGCCAAACACAACTAAGGCATTTTCATCGCTCTAGCATGCCTCTTTCAAAAGTTATTCGCGAAAAACTGTTAGATGCCATTCGTGAACTGAGATGACCTCAGGTGCATATAAACAAGGGTCACGGGTGCTATTTTCATGTTCAGTGTGTCAAAGTCACGTACAGTGTTTTATAGTGTTTAGAACGACTTTCGTCCAAAAGAGGTGGTTTTGAATTTTTTTCCCATTGACTTACCTATAATAGCGGTCGCAAAATTGAGCTGACCTTAGGTCCCCGATATGAAAATTCCGAGATATAAATTTTGTACATGCTGTTGCCCTTATCAATCGCTGGAAGTTTCAAAGCGATCGGTCACTCGGTGTAGCTACGACATTCATTGAAACATTTTATGAGGTGAGGTCACTTGAAGTGACCTGGTGACCTGATCTTGAATGACCTTGGTCTGAAATTTTACAACACGTGTAAAATTGATGGATGCTGGAGCGCCGCCGTTTTTTGAGATATCTGCGAAAAACCGCAGGAAAAACTGCAGGTGTTCAACCTCCCCCCCCCCCCAGCAGGGCGCCAACACACTTTGACGATATGCCCCAGTAGTCAAATTTCCTTAGCCGAGGCCCTGCTCCAGATTGCGTTCCAGCGCCTCCAGTAAACCTCTGGTAGAGCCTCCAGTCAAGAATTTCTACTGGAGGCGCTGGAACAGGCCCATTGTCATTTCTGCCACTTGCGTGTGGTGAAATGGGGCCATAACTTAAGAGACGGCTGTTTCATATCAATTATTTTACATAAAATCATATTTCAAACCATAAATTAATGTTCGACAGCCAAATTAAAGAAACAATACCAATACAGGCTTACAGTTTAAGTTTGACATTGTCTTGTCTACGATTAGACAGCTGATAACTCATTCCCGTACGTCGTAACTCTATAATGACCTTTGCTTATTGTCACATGTGCGCCGCATTCGCGATTGTCGCCGACGCCTGTTTGCAGGTCAGCCCACTACAGTTGTTGTACATATCGAAAAACCGGTAAGCTTTTAGGCAAAAAAGGCACTATTCCAGGCTCATTTTGATTTTTTTTTGCGATATTAGGTAAAAACAGAAGCTTCTTATCCTAGGAAAAATAAAATGGGAAATCATTGGAAGGTGGCACACTACCTTTCACTGGCACCGGCGCGGTGGCTTTTGTAGGTGTGTGTCAATTCAGAACGTAATTGCAAATTTGACCATTCTTAAAAAGATTTTGAGTTTTTTTTTAGCACGAAATGGCTATTTCATCTGTTCCATGCACGATATTCGTGATCCTGTTGTGATACGGGCCCGTACCCCCCTCCGTTTGTGATACGGGCCCGTCCACGTGTTCGTCCCGTTTTCGGTCGCGGTCGCCGGTCGCTTGTCCGCCGCCCCGGGTCAGGCCGCGGGCGGTCGGCAGCGTGGTTGATGTCGGGTGTTTTCGTCTGTTCCGCCGGCCAGTCGGTTTTGGGCGGCGGAACTGGGTGTGTCTCTTGAAGTGGTCAAGTCCCGTTACAATATAGAGTCAAGCAAGAGAACTGGAGTGTCTCGACGGAGGTCGGCAGAGCAGCGAGTGCTGAGGATACAACAGATCCCCATTGTGTTTGCGAATTAGATTAGCTCCTCCAGATTAGCTTTTAAAATGCTTAGCCTGTAAAAAAGTGTTTATTTAAATCTGAGTAAGGCAATATTATTACAATTGTGTACAGCTTGTTAGCTACCCGGACATCTTCAATTGACGGGAAGGTTAAGGAACGGCTTCCGTGTGTGACCGCTGTGCCGATGGTTCAGATGGACGGGAAAAACGGCAACATAACCTCTCAAAAAGGGATTGTTGCATGGTCCGTTAGCTTTTCTCAGCAAACCACGGGTCAGGGTAGTCCAAGTAGGTATGCATGTTACGGAGGTTTGGGATTTGTATTGAACTATCAGGCAAAACCAAGCAGCAGCAGGATAAAGACACGACAAGTTTCATGTTGGTGTTATATATTCCCGACCGGGAATATATAACAGAACCTCGGTTTTTGGCTACGGACCTCGTGCCTACCGGCACTCGGTCCTCCGCACAAAAACCTCGGTGAATAAAACTGCATTTTCACAGCCAAAGGTTGGGAACAAGATTACTAGAACATAGAGATTGGGAACATAGAGGTTGGGAAGAGATTTACCACATGCCGTACCGGCGCAACACTTAATATCATATTCATTTGATATTTTACACTTTAATCTTAATATTGTGTTAATATTATATTAGTACTATGTTCATATTTATAGTCACTGTGATTATTTTTTGTGTTTTTCATTATTGGGCTGCGTTGAGTATGAAAGATGAAATTCCTACTTCCCCCTTATTTAGGGTTTGAAAAAGCTGAGGATGAAGATGGTGAAACGCCAGAAGTTAGAATAAAGATATGGAGTCCAGTAGGAGTGAGGAAACAGTGAGGAAAACTGAAAATTGGGTGAAACGCTGAATCAAACGCGTCTTGGATCCCAGCTGGAACAATATCAAATGTTTCATTGTGGCACGTTAAGATGCTTCATGCATTTAAATTGATCGTTTTTTTTTTTGCGTGCATTATGTAGAGATAATTATTATTCCGATTTCCGACCATGTTCTGCAGCAATAAATACATTGGCATTGGAACGATAACCTTGTTTAGTTGAATTACGTTGACAGCAAAAGTAAGTAAACACGCAGTCACTTACTTTTGCTGTTGCTGTTAGTGAACACACAATCCGTAAATATCTTCTTTGAAATTGGTTCTTCCGCTCAGAATATTCAGTAAAATTTTGTCTGGGAATATATAATACTGAACGAGGCCGGTGTAAATAAATTTTCAAGACCGAAGTCCTTACTGGATTTTTGAACGAGGCCGAAGGCCGAGTTCAAAAATCAGTAAGGACTGAGGTCTTGAAAATTTATCACCGGCCGAGTTTGGTATGTATTTTACTGTATGCCAACGATGCCAACGATAAATTTATTTTCTGGACCGAAGCTCTTAGCCGACTTAGGAACGAGAACATCCCAAAATGTTGGCTTAAGTGCATTCTGGTAATGCATTTTTGACCGTGGTCAATTTGCTTACACCAGTTATTACCACACCCCTCTGGCTAATGTATTTGAATAGACCAGGCATACAGTAAAATCAAAAAGCCCTAGGGCCGAATCGTTTCCCAAATACCTCAACATTAGCCGAGGCGGGCCGAAGCCATTTCCCAAATGCACGTGCTAATGTTAAAGGGATATCTCGGCATGTGGTAAAATCAAAAAGCCCTAGGGCCGAATCGTTTCCCAAATACCTTCAACATTAGCCGAGGCGGGCCGAAGCCATTTCCCAAATGCACGTGCTAATGTTTAAGGGATATCTCGGCATGTGGTAAATGCCCAGCAATTTTGCCTGGCTAACAACATTTCATGAAAGTCACACAATATCCACTGCATTATGGGAGAAGACACGGTTAGGGTCTGACTTAGCAGTTCTGGTGTTGATGACCACGCAGTGCTGACTTCTCACGCGGTTCCGTTCTAAAACGGGGTGGGTCCAAACTCCTTCGTTGCGGGACTGATAGGTACAGCCCTCTGCAAACCGCGTGGTAGGTATTCTTTTTTCGACAAAAACGAGAATAATGCGAATATTATGCTATCGGTCATTCGCAAATCGTAACAGGAAGACACGCGAGACTCCGCACCTTAGATTGGCATCATCACCGTATTCATTTTACTTCTAGTTCGGCAACAAAATACAAAAGTTTATATTTGCCCCCAAAACAAACTTTTGCATTTTGTTGCCACACAAGGCGTATAGTTTGTTTAGTGATACACCTAATCGAAGGAGTGGAGCATGGCGCATCTATTTGCAGTGAGTTCTGACCGACTGATAGCATAGCCTCTGAGTTATTATCGGTTTTGTCGAAAAAAGAATACCTACCACGCAGTCTGCTGAGGGCTGTACATCCGCCCGTGTTTTCCGTTGCTTACCCTGCGGTTGCGCCTCCAAACCTGTAAATATGACCCAATGACTTGGATACAATTAAAGTATCAATAAATGCATGTACTGTGTGTACACTTATGGGCCCATCGATAGCGCTTCGGCGATACCTATCGCCTAGAGGCTGCAATGGGGCCCTTAGAGTACGGTGTCAGACCCCCAGAGGCCGGCGTTGGACCCAAGGGTCAGCGAAGGGCCTCAAAGGCCCCAGGTAGGGCCCCAGAGGCTGATGTGGGCTTCATAAGCAAGTGCGTGACGCCCAAAGGTAAGGTTTGAGCCCCCCAGAGAACATAATAGGGCCATCAGTGGCCGGTGTAGAGACCTCATAGGCCAGTTTGCGGGCCCCTCAGAGGCTAGTGTGGGGCCTCAGGTGTCGCTATGAGGCACTTAAAGACCGGTATGGGTCCTCAGAAGCCGGCATCGATGGCCTTCAGAAGCCAGTACGGGGCACTCAGAGGCACATAAGGGCAGTTTCGGTCCCAGAGACAGAAATGGGACCATCAGAGGCCGGTGTGGGTCGTGGGACCTTTAGAGGCTGGTTTGGGCTCTTAGGGGCCAGTTTAGAGCCCTCAGAGACCAGTACAGGGCCTGCATAGGGCAGTTTGAGACCATCAGAGACCGAATAGGGCACTCAGAGGCTAATATGGGTCCTTACAACAGGCCAGCATGGAGCCCTTAGATGTTAGGGTGGGGCCCTAAAAGACCGACATGGGCCGGCGTTGGACCCCAGAGGCCAGAAGAGGGCCCTCAAAGGCCAAGATGGGCCCTCAGACTAGGTCGATGCGGGCCCTTAGAGGCCGGCATCAGGTCTTCAGAAGCCCGTGCGGGGCCCTCAGAGGCTAAGGTGGGTCCTTACAGGCCAGCACGGGCCCTCAGAGGTCAGTGTGGGGCCCTAAAGACCAGCATGGGCCGGCGTTGGACCCCAGAGGCCAACAGAAGGCCCTCAAAGGCCAAGATGGGCCCGCAGAAGCCGATGCTGACCCTTAGAGGCCGGCATCGGGTCTTCAGAATCCAGTGCGGGGGGCTCTCGGAAGCTAATATGGGCCCTTACAGGCCAGCATGGGGCCCTCAAAGATCAGAATGGGACCCTAAAAGACTAGCATTGGCCGGCGTTGGACCCCAGAGGCCAGCAGAGGGCCCTCAAAGGCCAAGATGGGCCTTCAGAGGCCGATGCGGACCCTTAGAGGCCGGCATCGGGTCTTCAGAATCCAGTGTGGGGCCCATAGAGGCTAATGTGTATCCTTACAGGCCAGCATGGGCCCTCAGAGGTCAGTGTGGGGCCCTAAAAGACCGGCATGGGCCGGCGTTGGACCCCAGAGGCCAGCAGAGGGCCCTCAAAGGCCAAGATGGGCCCTCAGACGCCGATGCGGGCCCTGAGCTGCCGGCATTGGGTCATCAGAATCCAGTGCGGGGCCCTTAGAGGCTAATGTGGGTCCTTACAGGCCAGCATGGGCCCTAAGAGGTCAGTGTGGGGCCCTAAAAGGCCGGCATGGGCCGACGTTGGACCCCAGAGACCAGCGGAGGGCCCTCAAAGGCCAAGATGGGCCCCAGAGGCCGATGCTGGCTCGACATCGGGTCTTCAGAATCCAGTGCGGGGCCCTCAGAGACACTTACGAGTAAAGGCTAGTCTTGGGACTCGAGAGACAGAAATGAGGCCACCAGAGGCCGGTGTGAGGCTCTCAGACGCCGGTTGGGCCCTGAGGCCGGTTTAGGGGCCCTCAAAGGCCAGTGGAGGGCCCTCAGAGGTCAATACGGGTCCTCAGCGGTCAATGTGGACGCTTGACCGCCACTGAAGGGCCCTCCTGACCGCCCTGAAGGGAGGTCAGTGTAGGACCCTCAAAGACTGGTATGGGAGTTGTTAATAGCTGGCGTGGGTTTCTCGAGCCTCGTGACAATCGAATACGGGCCAGGGCCCCATACGGCCATGGGGGCCCATCGGTTGTTTGGGGGGGGGGCAAATGATATGATGGCCCCTCTGATTTGCCTTTGGGGGGGGGGCCATGGCCCTGATGGCCCCCCCCCCCTGCGACCTCCACTGTAGGCTGAATATGGCTGAATGGATCGCAGACTAGATGCAATTAATCCTTGGAGATTGTATTAAAAAAGAACTAGATAACAATAAAATTGAATTTCTTTAGCTTGTTCGACTAACAATAGTTTAAAGAGCACGGTTACGCTTTGATTCAATTCCTGATTTATAGTGAGAGCATGGTGAGAGTTTTGCACTTTATCGAAGGGCTGATCTCTGCATGACTTTTGAGATAAACGTACAGCCCACCGCTAAAGTAATGTGGGGTTTTACCAATATCAACGGTTGGCTTTGACTGGCGATTGTTTAATGCGGAGTGATCGAAAAGAAGATGTCAATAGCTAATGTTGCAGCTGCAAGGGTGACGATACATATAGCTACATTCAAAGTTTCATTGTAGTCTGGTTAATCGTTCCTAAGCTTCAGAAGCAGAACATACCCATGACTGAAACCGCACATTACTTCTGCTGTGGACTGTACCACAGCTTGTTGTAAGCAGATTATCGTGGTGAGAAACAAACCGGAGAGTAGATAGGTATCTCACTAGTTGTGTGTGCGCCTGGTTTGGCGTCGAACGGCGTTGTAAATTGCATTGTAAAAGCATGACATTGTGCTTTTTTTTCAAAATATCTGAAAGAGCCACGAATGACCGAATCATCGAAACTCATCTACGTTTTTAGCAGAAATCTTTGGCAACCATTCTATTCTGCTTAAAAACCAAGAAACCTAATGTATACGTTCGAAATGACAATGCAAATACAGCAGCAGCATGTACCACAGCACGTTGTTTTACTCAAAACGTTGCTTTGAGTAGTAAAGGAATCTTGGTTTTACCCAGCCCCCCTTCACGAGTTCCAGAATCCCTTAGTACCGTGACGTCACCACGGCGGTAGAATCTCCCTTCACCCATAGGCATGCATGCTAATTTCATCATTTTTCAAGCGAGCTGGAGAAAAAAATAAGGATTATGTGTCATCAAAAGTTGTACCAATGAAACAATGAGCTCGCCTCATTACGATAAATGGGACTGAAACTAAACAAGTAGGACAATATCGAGCCAAAATCAGAAATTTAAATGACCCCTTCATTTGAACGTGAAGGATTTCCTCTGATGACGTCACCAACTCACCACGGCCCCTTTATTTCTCTAGTGAACTAACCTGAGTAGTAAAGGAATCTTGGTTTTGCCTATCGTTATCCTCCCTTACCTGAATAAGTGAGAGCCGCAGGGGCATTTGTCAGGCAGTTCCGACCGGGGCACCGGAGACAAACGAGGCGGCCAGGCCACCGTCTTGAGAGGCGGCCAGGCCACCGTCTTGATTGTATTCGCACTTAGTATTCATGAATTAATTCACTTGTCAAAGCTCAAAGATAATTGTTATCCTTTGCGATTATGCTGCTTCCCATTTGTGTCCGTGGAGTGTGGATACATGGAGGTTGTCACGATGTGAGAAAGGGATCCGAGCCGTCAATGAACGTCTCGCAGTAAAGTGGACTGGACCTGGAACCACTCATCGGGGTTGGGACATCTTTTGGCTTTCCCCTTGTTCTCTCTTTCTCTGTCTTTCTGTCTTTGTCTCTGCCTCTGCCTCTCTCCCTCTCTCTCTCCCTCTCCCTTTCCCTCTCCTCTCCTCTCCCTCTCCTCTCCCTCTCCCCTCCCTCTCCCCCTCTGTCTCTCTCTTTGTCTGACTCTTTCATTTCTCCTTTCTTCTTTATCTCCCTCTTCGTTCTCTTGGCCTCTCTATTTATCTGATATGATGCATCTCTAGACATCTGATTTAACCGCGCGGGGCTGGGGGGGGTAAATTTTACCCCCCTCGCGAATATTTGCAATATCTCAAAAACGGCGGCGCGCAGCGCCGCCAAACTTTCAGTACCTTTTCTTACATCAATTTGACACGTTCTCTGAAAATTTGAGCGAAATCCGTCGGAAATTTTTTGAGAAATTGACGTTTTGGTGACGTCATGTTCGCCATTTTCGCCTCAAAAACGGCAAAAGTTCAAACGCCGCTAACATCTTCATTTTAAAGGAATCAAGACGTAACAAAAAAGGATATACGTAATTGTACTTTGTCTATCAAATGGCTATCTCGGTTTTTGAAAATTTTGGATTTTGGCCCAATTTTTTTCAAAAAACTGACTTTTTTGGGAAAATAACTATAAAATCCAAAATTTTGAGTGTATCGAAAAACCGGAATATGTCAGAGAAGTGGTCTATGTGCACCTACATACCAAGTTTTAGAAGAATCGGTTCAAAAATGTATGAACGTCACGACACACAAAATTTTTGAAAAATGACTTTTTTGGACGTTCTAGACCTCGTACGGAAACAAAAATAGCTCCATTCGATTCGCCGTGAAAAACTGCATCAGATAGACACCTTTTTAGGCCTTAACAACCAACTTCAAAATTTGACCTCACTTGACCTGACCTTGACTGACCTCGACCTGAAATTCATCCAGAAGTGGTCCATATCACTTATTGAGTGTGCCTATTGAATTATAAGTAAAATGACCCATAAAACATGTGTCGCACATGCCCTTTTCTATATTTTGTTTTTGGTGACCTGATCTGACCTGACCTGACCTTGACCTTGACCTCTGAATGATATTGGCAACGAATATTGTCTTGGTAGCCTAAGAACACGTTTTGGGCGATCAGTCTCAGTCCATGACTCCATTATTCGGCAACTACGGTGCAAGGCCGATACTGTAGGAACTTGCAATTTGTACCCTTGACCTGACCTTGACCTTGACCACAAACTTAAAATTAAGTACATGTTTTTAGTTGTGGTGATGAGATCTTTCGATTGGCGTTTGAATTTTCCAAATCGGACCATTAGTTCGGGAGATAACAGGGGGGGGGGTAAAATTTACCCCCCCCAGCCCGCGCGTTCGGCTGGAGACCCCAGCCCGCGCGGGTTAACTTTAGTATTTTGTTCAGAGAAAATGGAATAAGCTGAGAACGAACAATTGCCGAAAATTTGATAAACGTCTCGTCTAATTTGTTATTACGATCAAATATGTCAGCCCTAGCTGCTGTTATGTTGTACCTACATAATTTTGTAAAAACTGACGACACAAACAGCAAAACTCATCCACACACAATGAAGGGTGAAATTATAAGCATTTATTACTAGCATAACTTCTTAGATCCAACGAACTTTACGAAGTGTATCGCTCTGCTATTCAACCCCAAATGTCTAGCGTTTATGAGAATAGTTGAGATCCATTCAAACTCGGTGAGTGCTCCTAAATACAGCAGGAATGCGATGTAGACCAGAAAGCGATTACCGGTGAGTGGCTCAGGTTGCAGGCAGTTGGACGATTGTTTCGCGGCGGGGAGTCGTGATGGTGCGATTCACAAAAAAAAACGCTCAACTGCTGAAGCCAGGAGTAAAACACGCCGAGTCAGCAATGTTCGGTGTTAGATGCTCACAAGGTCTCACCTATTGCGACGGAGTTCGGACAGTACCATGACTGTCCAATGAATGCTAAAGACATTTTGTTCCGTCGGAAACGGGAAGCATGCTCTATGGCTATAGCGATATCCAGCTACCAGTGGTTAAAGGGACCCTCCCACCTTCAACAAGTTAATGAATTGGCATGAAAGTGATGTCGCTGGGTTCAGAAAGAGTGAAAATGAATATCTACCAAATTTCATCGAAAAATATTCACCGGTTTTCATGATATAGGACTTTTACTTTTGTTTTTTTGGGATCTCTGCTGTTCCTAGCGACTTTATTGAAAGTGCGGCACTTGTGTGCAAAGCAGCATATACCATCGCGTGCTACGAGACGTTTTAGTAAAAGATTTAAAATCATTAGATCTGCGCTGACGTCACACATTCAGATGGGGCATTGTAATGCATTAGCCCCTCTGAATCCAAGTGCTGCAACTTTGAAAGTAGATACTTTCGATTTGAGACATTTCTCGATCTTATAGCCCGCGCGGGGCGTGGTCTCCAGCCGAACGCGCGGGGCTGGGGGGATGGGTGTAAATTTACCCCCCCCCTGTTATCTTCCGAACTAATGGTCCGATTTGGAAAATTCAACGCCAATCGAAAGATCTCATCACGAACAACTAAAACATGTATTTAATTTAAAGTTTGAGGTCAAGGTCAAGGTCAGGTCAAGGGTACAAATTGCAAGTTTCTACAGTATCGACCTTGCACCGTAGTTGCCGAAGAATGGAGTCATGGACTGAGACTGATTGCCCAAACGTGTTCTTAGGTACCAAGACAATATTCGTTGCATACAATATCATTCAGAGGTCAAGGTCAAGGTCAGGTCAGGTCAGATCAGGTCACCAAAAACAAAATATAGAAAGGGCATGTGCGACACATGTTTTATGGGTCATTTTACTCATAGAATTCAATAGGCACACTCAATAAGTGATATGGACCACTTCTGGATGAGTTTCAGGTCAAGGTCAGGAAGGTCAGGTCAGTGAGGTCAAATTTTGAAGTTGGTTGTTAAGGCCTAAAAAGGTGTCTATATAAGTAGTTTTTCACGGCGAATCGAATGGTGCTATTTTGTTTCTGTAAAAGGTCTAGAACTTCCAAAAAATCATTTTTTTTTTTAAATTGGTGTCGTGACATCAAAAATTGAAATAACTCCCACATTTTGAACTGATTTTTTTTTTTGAAAATTGATATGTAGGTGCACATTGACCATTCTCTGACATATATTCCGGTTTTTTCGATACACTCAAATTTTGGGTTTTATAATTATTTTCCAAAAAGTCAGTTTTTTGGAAAAATTTGGGCCAAAATCTAAAATTTTCAAAAAAAACGAGATAGCCATTTGATAGACAAGGTAGAATTACGTATAACCTTTTTTGTTACGTCTTGATTCCCTTAAAAATGAAGATGTTAGCGGCGTTTGAAATTTTGCCGTTTTGAGGCGAAAATGGCGAACATGACGTCACCAAAACGTCATTTTCTCAAAACATTTCCGAAGGATTTCGCCAAAATTTTCATGGAACGTGTCAATTGATGTAAGAAAAGGTACTGAAAGTTTGGCGGCCGTTTTTGAAATATTGCAAAAATTCGCGAGGGGGGGGGGGGGGGTAAAATTTACCCCCCAGTCCCGCGGGGTTATGATGTGTTCAAACCGGTAAATGCAAGCCAGGGACACCCATTTTGGCTATCTCAACTCAACACTAATGTTAGGCCTCGCCGGCACAGGCCATTTTGCGTCCTTCGACGGCACAAAAGGGGGGGGGGTACGACCCCCACCCTCGCGTTTGGCCCTGATCGAGCTAGAGCTTCGCGGAAAAAAAAAACGAGCGTATTGCCCGTCACGAGAGGAAGCCGATGCTATTCCAATTTTAAGGTCCTAGGTCATCGGGTGACTAGGTAGGTCAATGACCCGAAAACCGGGGAAAATCGGGACCTGTTAGAAAGTGTAAAGTGTGGCTGCTATGGGGCTTTCCGGGGTGGCCCCTGTGCCGGTGAGGGTTAAGGTGGCTTGGTCACTTTAACGCACACAGTGGCTAAGCTTCATCCGAGAACTTGAAACGATTGCGCCGTGCTTTCAGCTTAAGTGTAACGTTTCAATTCACTGGGCCCAGCAGCTGGGCGGGGCGGCCCAGATGCTGGTCGCCGCTGCTGCTGGTAGGGGAGAGCGGGGGAGTTGTATCATGTCCAAGTTGTATCAGGGCGAATTGTGCCAAACTATCCAATAGATGGCGGCTCGTGACACGACCAGCCGACGAGGTTTCGGGCGCCAT